>NC_079197.1:8075446-8205971 GCF_029499605.1 Hyla sarda | reverse complement strand
CGCTGATACATGTGATGTTATTATATTAGGAGTATATAATGGGGGGGGGTCAGTGCTGATACATGTGATGTTATTATATGAGGGGTATATAATGGGGGGGGGGGGTCAGTGCTGATACATGTGATGTTATTATATGAGGGGTATATAATGGGGGGGGGTCAGTGCTGATACATGTGATGTTATTATATGAGGGGTATATAATATGGGGGGGGGTCAGTGCTGATACATGTGATGTTATTATATGAGGGGTATATAATATGGGGGGGGGTCAGTGCTGATACATGTGATGTTATTATATGAGGAGTATATAACGGGGGGGGGGGGGGGTCTGCGCTGATACATGTGATGTTATTATATGAGGGGTATATAATGGGGGGGGGTCTAGGATTATGACAGTGTCTGGGCAGCTGAATGTCATCTATTGTCCCTGTTATCAGCCATTTCAGGTCGGGGACAGACTGTCCGGCCTCACACATTATACAGCAAACACATACATCAGCAGGATTGGGGCGGCCGAGTGTCTGTGTTCTGAATGGGGAGAGGAAAATAATCAGCTGCCAGACCCCTCTGTCCCCTCCCTCCAGACCCCTCTGCCCCCTCCCTCCAGACCCCTCTGTCCCCTCCCTCCAGACCCCTCTGTCCCCTCCCTCCAGACCCCTCTGTCCCCTCCCTCCAGACCCCTCTGTCCTCCTCCCTCCAGACCCCTCTGTCCCCTCCCTCCAGACCCCTCTGTCCTCCTCCCTCCAGACCCCTCTGTCCTCCTCCCTCCAGACCCCTCTGTCCTCCTCCCTCCAGACCCCTCTGTCCTCCTCCCTCCAGACCCCTCCTCCCTCCAGACCCCTCTGTCCCCTCCCTCAAGACCCCTGTCTCCTCCTCACCCCTCTGTCCCCTCCCTCCTCCAGACCCCTCTGTCCCCTCCCTCCTCCAGACCCCTCTGTCCCCGCCCTCCTCCAGACCCCTCTGTCCCCGCCCTCCTCCAGACCCCTCTGTCCCCGCCCTCCTCCAGACCCCTCTGTCCCCGCCCTCCTCCAGACCCCTCTGTCCCCGCCCTCCTCCAGACCCCTCTGTCCCCGCCCTCCTCCAGACCCCTCTGTCCCCGCCCTCCTCCAGACCCCTCTGTCCCCTCCCTCCTCCAGATCCCTCTGTCCCCTCCCTCCTCCAGACCCCTCTGTCCCCTCCCTCCTCCAGACACCTCTGTCCCCTCCCTCCTCCAGACACCTCTGTCCCCGCCCTCCTCCAGACAGACACCTCTGTCCCCGCCCTCCTCCAGACCTCTCTGTCCCCTCCCTCCTCCAGACCCCTCTGTCCCCTCCCTCCTCCAGACCCCTCTGTCCCCTCCCTCCTCCAGACCCCTCTGTCCCCTCCCTCCTCCAGACCCCTCTGTCCCCTCCCTCCTCCAGACACCTCTGTCCCCTCCCTCCTCCAGACACCCCTGTCCCCTCCCTCCTCCAGACCCCTCTGTCTCCTCCCTCCTCCAGACCCCTCTGTCTCCTCCCTCCTCCAGACCCCTCTGTCCCCTCCCTCCTCCAGACCCCTCCCTCCTCCAGACCCCTCCCTCCTCCAGACACCTCTGTCCCCTCCCTCCAGACACCTGTCTCATCTTCTAGACTCCTTTCCCCTCCCCCCAGACACCTCTGTCCCCTCTTCTAGATATCTCTGTCCCCTCCCTCCAGACCCCTCTGTCCCCTCCCTCCTCCAGACACCTTTGTCCCCTCCCTCCTCCAAACCCTTCTGTCCCCTCCCTCCTCCAGACCCCTCTGTCCCCTCCCTCCTCCAGACCCCTCTGTCCCCTCCCTCCTCCAGACCCCTCCCTCCTCCAGACACCTATGTCCCCTCCCTCCAGACACCTGTCTCATCTTCTAGACTCCTTTCCCCTCCCCCCCGACACCTCTGTCCCCTCTTCTAGATACCTCTGTCCCCTCCCTCCTCCAGACCCCTCCCTCCTCCAGACCCCTCTGTCCCCTCCCTCCTCCAGACCCCTCCCTCCAGACCCCTCTGTCCCCTCCCTCCTCCAGACACCTCTGTCCCCTCCCTCCTCCAGACACCTCTGTCCCCTCCCTCCTCCAGACACCTCTGTCCCCTCCCTCCTCCAGACCCCTGTCCCCTCCCTCCTCCAGACCCCTCTGTCCCCGCCCTCCTCCAGACCCCTCTGTCCCCGCCCTCCTCCAGACCCCTCTGTCCCCGCCCTCCTCCAGACCCCTCTGTCCCCGCCCTCCTCCAGACCCCTGTCCCCGCCCTCCTCCAGACCCCTCTGTCCCCGCCCTCCTCCAGACCCCTCTGTCCCCGCCCTCCTCCAGACCCCTCTGTCCCCGCCCTCCTCCAGACCCCTCTGTCTCCTCCCTCCTCCAGACCCCTCTGTCCCCTCCCTCCTCCAGACACCTCTGTCCCCTCCCTCCAGACACCTGTCTCATCTTCTAGACTCCTTTCCCCTCCCCCCAGACACCTCTGTCCCCTCTTCTAGATATCTCTGTCCCCTCCCTCCAGACCCCTCTGTCTCCTCTTCTAGACTCCTCTGCCCCTCCCTGCAGACTCCTCCGCCTCTCCCTGTCCCCTCCTTCCAGGCATCTGTCTCCAGCACCAGACCCCTCTGTTCCCTTTTCCAGACTCCTCTGTCCTCTTGCTGCTCTCTGTGATATGAGGGAGCAGACTGTTCTCCTGTACACAGAAGTCACAATGTTTACTGGGAGAAGATCCGGGTGCCTCAGGGCTCAGATCCGCATCCACAGCGTCCAGGATCCTACGGGGGAAGAGTGAGGTATGAAGGGGCATAGGTATCAGCGTGTCATCATCATCATCAGTAGAGATGAGCAAACTTACAGTAAATTAGATTCGTCACAAACTTCTCGGCTCGGCAGTTGATGACTTATCCTGCGTAAATTAGTTCAGCTTTCAGGTGCTCCGGTGGGCTGGAAAAGGTGGATACAGTCCTAGGAGACTCTTTCCTAGGACTGTATCCACCTTTTCCAGCCCACGGAGCACCTGAAAGCTGAACTCATTTACGCAGGATAAGTCATCAACTGCCGAGCCGAGAAGTTTGTGACGAATCGAATTTACTGTAAGTTCACTCATCTCTAATCATCAGCAATCTGTACAGAGTATCATCATCCTGTACCCCAAGTGCCAGACCCCTCTGTCCCCTCCCTCCAGACCCCTCTGCCCCCTCCCTCCAGACCCCTCTGTCCCCTCCCTCCAGACCCCTCTGTCCCCTCCCTCCAGACCCCTCTGTCCCCTCCCTCCAGACCCCTCTGTCCCCTCCCTCCAGACCCCTCTGTCCTTCCTCCCTCCAGACCCCTCTGTCCTCCTCCCTCCAGACCCCTCTGTCCTCCTCCCTCCAGACCCCTCTGTCCTCCTCCCTCCAGACCCCTCTGTCCTCCTCCTCCAGACCCCTCCTCCCTCCAGACCCCTCTGTCCCCTCCCTCAAGACCCCTGTCTCCTCCTCACCCCTCTGTCCCCTCCCTCCTCCAGACCCCTCTGTCCCCTCCCTCCTCCAGACCCCTCTGTCCCCGCCCTCCTCCAGACCCCTCTGTCCCCGCCCTCCTCCAGACCCCTCTGTCCCCGCCCTCCTCCAGACCCCTCTGTCCCCGCCCTCCTCCAGACCCCTCTGTCCCCGCCCTCCTCCAGACCCCTCTGTCCCCGCCCTCCTCCAGACCCCTCTGTCCCCGCCCTCCTCCAGACCCCTCTGTCCCCTCCCTCCTCCAGACCCCTCTGTCCCCTCCCTCCTCCAGGACCCCTCTGTCCCCTCCCTCCTCCAGACACCTCTGTTCCCCTCCCTCCTCCAGACACCTCTGTCCCCGCGCTCCTCCAGACAGACACCTCTGTCCCCGCCCTCCTCCAGACCTCTCTGTCCCCTCCCTCCTCCAGACCCCTCTGTCCCCTCCCTCCTCCAGACCCCTCTGTCCCCTCCCTCCTCCAGACCCCTCTGTCCCCTCCCTCCTCCCAGACACCTCTGTCCCCTCCCTCCTCCAGACACCCCTGTCCCCTCCCTCCTCCAGACCCCTCTGTCTCCTCCCTCCTCCAGACCCCCTCTGTCTCCTCCCTCCTCCAGACCCCTCTGTCCCCTCCCTCCTCCAGACCCCTCCCTCCCCAGACACCTCTGTCCCCTCCCTCCAGACACCTGTCTCATCTTCTAGACTCCTTTCCCCTCCCCCCAGACACCTCTGTCCCCTCTTCTAGATATCTCTGTCCCCTCCCCTCCAGACCCCTCTGTCCCCTCCCTCCTCCAGACACCTTTGTCCCCTCCCTCCTCCAAACCCTTCTGTCCCCTCCCTCCTCCAGACCCCTCTGTCCCCTCCCTCCTCCAGACCCCTCTGTCCCCTCCCTCCTCCAGACCCCTCCCTCCTCCAGACACCTATGTCCCCTCCCTCCAGACACCTGTCTCATCTTCTAGACTCCTTTCCCCTCCCCCCCGACACCTCTGTCCCCTCTTCTAGATACCTCTGTCCCCTCCCTCCTCCAGACCCCTCCCTCCTCCAGACCCCTCTGTCCCCTCCCTCCTCCAGACCCCTCCCTCCAGACCCCTCTGTCCCCTCCCTCCTCCAGGCACCTCTGTCCCCTCCCTCCTCCAGACACCTCTGTCCCCTCCCTCCTCCAGACCCCTGTCCCCTCCCTCCTCCAGACCCCTCTGTCCCCGCCCTCCTCCAGACCCCTCTGTCCCCGCCCTCCTCCAGACCCCTCTGTCCCCGCCCTCCTCCAGACCCCTCTGTCCCCGCCCTCCTCCAGACCCCTCTGTCCCCGCCCTCCTCCAGACCCCTCTGTCTCCTCCCTCCTCCAGACCCCTCTGTCTCCTCCCTCCTCCAGACCCCTCTGTCCCCTCCCTCCTCCAGACACCTCTGTCCCCTCCCTCCAGACACCTGTCTCATCTTCTAGACTCCTTTCCCCTCCCCCCAGACACCTCTGTCCCCTCTTCTAGATATCTCTGTCCCCTCCCTCCAGACCCCTCTGTCTCCTCTTCTAGACTCCTCTGCCCCTCCCTGCAGACTCCTCCGCCTCTCCCTGTCCCCTCCTTCCAGGCATCTGTCTCCAGCACCAGACCCCTCTGTTCCCTTTTCCAGACTCCTCTGTCCTCTTGCTGCTCTCTGTGATATGAGGGAGCAGACTGTTCTCCTGTACACAGAAGTCACAATGTTTACTGGGAGAAGATCCGGTTGCCTCAGGGCTCAGATCCGCATCCACAGCGTCCAGGATCCTACGGGGGAAGAGTGAGGTATGAAGGGGCATAGGTATCAGCGTGTCATCATCAGTAGAGATGAGCAAACTTACAGTAAATTAGATTCGTCACAAACTTCTCGGCTCGGCAGTTGATGACTTATCCTGCGTAAATTAGTTCAGCTTTCAGGTGCTCCGGTGGGCTGGAAAAGGTGGATACAGTCCTAGGAGACTCTTTCCTAGGACTGTATCCACCTTTTCCAGCCCACGGAGCACCTGAAAGCTGAACTCATTTACGCAGGATAAGTCATCAACTGCCGAGCCGAGAAGTTTGTGACGAATCGAATTTACTGTAAGTTCACTCATCTCTAATCATCAGCAATCTGTACAGAGTATCATCATCCTGTACCCCAAGTGTCATCATCATCATCCTGTACCCCAAGTGTCATCATCATCAATCTGTACAGCATATCATCATTCTGTACCCCAAGTGTCGTCGTCGTCATCATCATCATCCTGTACCCCAAGTGTCATCATCATCATCATCATCATCCTGTACCCCAAGTGTCATCATCATCAATCTGTAGAGCGTATCATCATTCTGTACCCCAAGTGTCGTCGTTGTCGTCATCATCATTCTGTACCCCAAGTGTCGTCGTCATCATCATTCTGTACCCCAAGTGTCATCATCATCATCATCCTGTACCCCAAGTGTCGTCATCGTCATTCTGTACCCCAAGTGTCTTTTTCATCATGCTGTATCCCAAGTGTCATCATCATCATCATGTACCCCAAGTGTCATCATCCTCCTGTACCCCAAGTGTCTTTTTCATCATGCTGTACCCCGTGTCAGTGTCTGATATATATATCTCTTTATTGACGGCTCACCCTCTGGGTGTGGGGCGCCCCCCATCTTGTCCCCGTCCACCCCTCATTATAGGATCAACCATTGCTCAGTATAATGTGATCTCTATGTGATCTCTCTAGCAACCAATCAGATCGCTTCTTTCATTTTTGAAAAGGCCTCTGAAAAATGAAAGTAATCTGGTTACTATGGGCAACTCCGCAGCTTCTGCTCTGAACAGGATTTGATAAATCTCCCCCTATATCACTACGTCCTGATGTTTACAGACACAATATTCCCGCGCACTTCCTGAGCAGATGGTCGCAGCGATGGCCGCAGCCCAATGGGTGCAAAGTTCTGTGGACACAAGAGATACGGACTTTATTGTGGTCAAAGTTCATGGTAATACTTTGGGGGGTGGGGATGTGTCTGCTCTGGGTTATAACCTTATCGCAGTGTTTTACAACCAGGGTGCCTCCAGCTGTTGCAAAACAACAACTCCCAGCATGCCCGGACAGCCAATGGCTGTCCGGGCATGCTGGGAGTTGTAGTTTTGCAACAGCTGGAGGCACCCTGGTTGAAAAACACTGCCTTATCGCCTCCTGTGTATAGTTTCCTGGATTTGTATACTTTTCATACTTGTTGTTTCCTTTTAGAATCTGATTGTTCAGGATCCCGGAATTTATAACCAGCTATAAATGACCAATAAACATGGAGGATTCTTCCAAACCCGACCTGGAATGTGAGTGTCCTGTGTGCTGGAATCCATACAACAACACCTCCCGGACCCCCAAACTCCTGAGCTGCCAGCACACCTTTTGCATGGAGTGCCTCGCCCACCTGAGCTTCACCACCCAGGTGAGGAACCGCCTGCACTGCCCGCTGTGCCGCCATATCACAATGTTACGCCTGGACCAGGTCATCACGGACCTTCCCACCAACATGGCCGTCCTCAGCCAACTCAAGCTGGAGCCTGACAAAAATGGACTCTGTGCCAGAGACTCCCGGAGGCTGAACTTCTTCCACCATCACCGCCCCCCCTCTGTGTATACCCTCAATGTTGGCCAGGACACCGGGTCCTTGTATGGTCCTCAACAAAGTCAGGTACAGTCACCCCCGACCACTATACCCTCTGACGACTCTTCCTGGCAGTGTCTGCGGAACCCCCAATTCCGTATGTTCTCCTACATGATGATGTCTATGCTGGTGGTCAGTATGCTGCTCATCTTTTCCATTTTCTGGACTCGTAAGTTACTGTGGGGACCAGGATGACCCCCCCCCCAGAACACGTGACCCCCACAAAGCGGACTGGTAACTACCGAGATGTGTTGTCCTAGATGATGATGATGCATCAGACATTGATAATCCGAGTAAACGCCATGATAAAGGAGACTAAGTCAGTGTTCTTACTAAATATTGCACAGTATAAAGGGTTAAAACGTACCTGTCATAGTGCAAAAAAAAAGTGTTATGTTACTCAGTACCTAAACCTGATCGTGTACATATTTTTATATGTCTAGGACCTATATGTCCCTGACAAATAGCCTTTATATCTTGCTCACTTGCTTTGTGTTCTTGCCTTGTGGAGGGGGCGTGTCCATCTCTCTCCCTCACTGTGATGACTCATCTGCTCTGAGTCTGGGAGCAGCCTGGCAGTCTGCAAATCACTGCACAGTAGTTTCTATGCATACATTTTTCTATCTGTTCCTAGTAAAGCTGGATGCTAATCAACATAGCTGTCATTACGTGTGTCATTCAGCTTTCATAGACTCCTGAATGTCTGATTAGTTTCTTTGTCATTCAGGAGTCAGAGAAAGCTTTGGCTGTTCAAGCATGCTGGGAGTTGTAGTTTTGCAAGAGCTGGAGCTGCAGTGTTTGTAAAGCACTGTGTTAGAGCAGTGTTGCCTTTAGCTGTTGCAAAACTACAACTCCCAGCATGCCCACGCATCCTTTGTCTGTAGTTTTGCCAGAGCTGGAAGCTACACAGCTCTAAAACAGAGTTTTACAAAGATCGTACCCCCAGCAGTTGCCAAACTACAACTCCCATCATGGGAGTTGTAGTTCAGGAACAGCTGTAGTGGTGCAATGGTGATCTTTTATACTGGATACCAACTCACTTTTTGGCCGGTATCCAGTATGCTGCAAAATACAGAGTAGCCTGTCTGCATAAAGACAGATGACCCCTAGTCGCAGCTATTTTCATTTTTTTTTTTTTTTTTTTTTTTTTTTTAGTAAAATTGACATTTTTTAATAAATGTATATCTAAAAAAGTAATCTTATCGGTAGTGCTACAAAATATAAAAAGTTTTTCATAAAGACAGTGCCTCTTTAAATTCGGTTTGCAGACTATACCTATTAACAGGTATCGGTAACCCAGCTTTTCTAGGCTTCTAAAATGCATCTCCTCCGTTCCTGTATGACAAGGCAATTGCTGTTAGGTATTTCAGATAAGCAGTGTGTCGCAGCGATGGCGGCCATATTGGTTGTCACCCAGCTGTCCTGGTCCTATCATGAGACACCCATCAACCCCCCCTCACCCCACCTTAGAACGTGTACCCCAAAATAATGCAACTATTTTCTATTATAAATCTATGTATCACACTGAGCAAGTGTAGAATGACTTTGCTTTGTTTCGTACTCTGGTCACATCCGGAGCTGCATTCAAAATTCTGCTTGCTTTCTCCTAGTAAAGGTCATGCAGTGTGAATTGCCCTTTATAGAGTAGACTAATATAGCTGATAAAGAGACCCGGGTGCTGCCCCCCCCCCCCAATGTCTGCAGGAAAAAAAAAATTCTTCCAAAAACAGCACCACCTCTCTCTCAGGTCGTGTGCGATATTACAACTCGGCTCCATTCATTTCAATGAAACTGAACTGCAATACCACACAGAACCTAAAGAAAAGAGTGGCGCTGTTTCTGGAAGAGAGCGGCTATGTTTTCCTAATTTAAGCAGAACTAAGCTGCAATACCACACACATCCTGTAGCCAGATATGGCACTGTTCTTGAAAGTGTTTTTTTTTTAACCCTAACATTACAGCAGTGGCTTCCAAACTGTGGACCTCCAGCGGTTGCAAAACTACAACTCCCAGTATGCCCGGACAGCCGTTGGCTGTCCAGGCATGCTGGGAGTTGTACTTTTGCAACTGCTGGAGGTCCAAAGTTTGGACACCACTTTACTGTTGCCAAAAAGGAACCGATCCAGACTCTAAATATGAAATAAGAATTTATTTAAAAAAAAAACGAATGTTTAAAATAAAAAATAAAAAAAAACAAATACTCTCTCCATTGTGCTCTCACATCCAGCGGCCTCCAGCCATTGTAGAACTGCAACTACCAGCATGCCCTGGGCATGATAAGCGTTTAACTCGAACAGCGTTCTAGATCACATGACTTTGTCGCTCAATGTTCATGGGTTTAAATTTCGTTTTCCGCCATCCAAAGCTTAAACGTTCTGTCGTAGGAGCAGGTGGCGATGAGTTCTCCGTCCGAGGAAATGTCCAGTCCCATCACTTTCCCCTCGTGACCGGCGAGCGTCTTCAGGGGGGACCACAGCGGGTGCGCCCAGACTTTGGCCGTGTTGTCGTAGGCGCCGGTCACCAGGTACTGCCCATTGGTAGCTGTAGGGAAAAAATAAGGAGGTGGGTGAGCGACACAATCCGATAGGGCAATGGAATATTCTTACTGTTCAATTAAAGTGTTAAAGGGGTACTCCGGTGGAAAACTATATATTTTTTTTCATATTAACCTGCTCCAGAAAGTTAAACAGATTTGTGAATTACTCCTATTAAAAAATCTTAATCCTTCCAGTACTTATCAGCTGCTGTATGCTCCACAGGAAGTAGTGTAGTTCTTTCCAGTCTGACCACAGTGCTCTCTGCTGCTACCTCTGTCCAGAGCAGGATAGATTTTCTATGGGGATTTGCTCCTACTCCGGACAGTTCCTGATACGGACAGAGGTGTCAGCAGAAAGCACTGTGGTCAGACTGGAAAGAACTACACAACTTCCTGTGGACCATATAGCAGCTGATAAGTACTGGAAGGATTAAGATTTTTTATTAATAGAAGTAATTTACAAATCTGTATAACTTTTTGGTACCAGTTGATTTTTTATTTTTTTTTAAAGTGTTTTCCACTGGAGTACCCCTTTAAACCGCTAGGGGGAGCTTATGTACAGATATATACAGCGCCCCCTAGAGGAGGCCACTGGCAAACACCTTTTCCACGGCATATTAGTACAGCCCATAGACATCCTGATCAGCAGCATTTTCCCAACCAGTGTGCTTCCAGCTGCTGCAGAACTACAACTCCCAGCATGCCCTGAAAAGCCTTCAGCTGTAGCCACAGGTTGGAGAACACTAGAATAGACAGAACGAGGTCGGTCACGAGAGCGGATGCCACGTCCTATCCATGGGTAGCACTGTCCTCATGAAGATGAGCCTGTATGGTAGAGGGGGCAATTTCGCAGAGATGTGAGCGCTGTATAGAGCTGATCTGGATCTCTGCTATATTATGGATCATCGCAACGGGTGTCAGGAGTGACACCCGGGGCGATCTATTAGTACAGGAACTAGTCTGTTCCATGCTGGGAGAAGTAGTAGTACTACCTAAAAAATATCTTTTTCTTTAAAGTTAAAAACACACGCTTGTCGGCTACATTTTTAGTGCCCTGCCCTCCCACATAAATTGATCCCTGTTTAAAAATGAATAAAAAATTTTGTTATAAAAAAAAGAATTTTGTTAAATTTCATTACTACTGTATATATATATATATATATATATATATATATATATATATATATATATATATATAATTTTTTTTTTTTTTTTTTTTGGGTACCCAACAAATTTTGAAAAATTTTGTGGCGTTTTTTGGGGCCACAAAAAAGCTAAGTAGAAACTTAGCCTAAGACATTAGCTTGCCTTAAAATTAAAGGGGTACTCCGACACTAAGACATCTTATCCCCTATCCCATAGGCTTACATTGAGGGGGTGGAGCCGTGACATCACAATGCTCCGTCCCCGTTATAATCAGTCCCCGGAGCGTGTTTGATAACGGGGGTGCTGCGTGCATGATCACGGGGGTCCCCAGTGGTGGGACCCCCGCGATCAGGCATCTTATCCCCTATGCTTTGGATAGGGGATAAGATGTCTTAGCGCTGGAGTACCCCTTTAAAACTAAAAACAACAAATACAGACAAACAAGCTCTTTAGAAGCCGGATAGACAGGATCTGGAAGCGGCGGCAGAAAATGATCTGGGTGCAGATCTGCACAAAACTTATCATGGTCACTGCGACAATATTATAAATTTGGAGCAACACTGCAAAAAAAACATCTGTACACAAACCAAAAAAATGATCTAGCCAAGACCATTATTGATAAATAACCCCCTTTGTTCCAAACGCTTGGAGCGGGGGCGGCCGGGATTGTGACGTCACTGCCATGCCCCCTCCCATAGACTTGCATTGAAGGGCGTGGCTGTGACATTACGACCCCCGCACCCAGCGTTCTAAATGAACACCGGGTGCTGCACAGAGATCGCAGGTGTCTCCAGTAGTGGGACCCCCATGATCAGACATCTTATCTCCTATCTTTTGGATAGGGGATAAGATGTCTAGGGGCGGAGTACCCCTTTAAAGGGGTTATGTGGGAACATAAAGCCAGAAATTTCTTTAAAAAAAAAAACAGCACCACCCCTGTCCTTAGGTTGTGTGTGGTATTGCAACTTGGCTCCATTCACCTCAGTGAAACTGAGCTGCAATACCACACACAACCTGAGGACAGAAGTGGCGCTGTTTATTAAAGAAATCAGTTCTGTTCTCTGCTAGAAGACAGAATCCACACACAGCAGATTTCACTGTTGCAAAACTACAACTCCCAGCATGCCCAGACAGCCGAAGGCTGTCTGGGCATGCTGGGAGTTGTAGTTTTGCAACAGCTGAAGAGCGGTGTCTTATAATGCATTCGGTATGTCATGTACTTACGCTGGAACTTTACGGCACTGATCAGGCTCTGGTGGGCAGGGATGGTGTAGGTGCAGCGCCTCTGCCTCAGGTCCCAGACCTTACAGGTGTTGTCTCCGCTGCCGGTCGCAATTTGATACCTAAGAGATATAAAAACCAACGTGTAAGTATAAATACTGCCGCACAGGAAAAACAGCGCCAACCTGTCCTCAGGTTATGTGCGGTATTACAACTTGCCTCCATTCAATAAAATGGAAGTTAGTTGCAATACTAAACACAACCTGAGGGCAGCAGTGGCGCTGTTTCAGCTCTGGATAACGCATTTAAATGCCAGATTAAGGGAATTTTACTCTGTACGAGTGGTCTCCATCGGAGGACCTCCAGCTATTGCAAAACTACAACTCCCAGCATGCCCGGACAGCTACAACAGCTGGAGGTCCACAGTTTGGAGACCACTGCTCTGTACACCCCATCTCCCCTCCCCCCCGGATGATCATCTTACCCATTAGGAGAGAAGTTGACGCTGTAGATTTCCTTGAGGTGGCCTTCTAGGAACATAATGCAGCGACCGGTGCGCAAATCCCACACACGACCAAAGGCGTCCAGACCTCTGTGCGGGGGGAGAATACAGCGCGTTATGGGGGAGACTGATCAAAACTTGTCCAGAGAAAAAGAGCTCAGTTGCCCATAGCAACCAATCAGATCGCTACTTTCATTTTGCAGAGGCCTTGTTAAAAATGGAAGAAAACTGATTGGTTGCTATGGGCAACTGGGCAACTTTTCCACTGGACAGGTTTTGATAAATCTCCCCCCCCATTGTGTCAGGAGCCAGAGGGGGTCCAAGAGGACAGATAATTATCCCCCTACTCTAGGGCATAAGTTTTAAAGTATTTGAGAACCCCCCCCCCCCCAGCCCAGCAGTGATCGTCCAATTCCTTCTCCTTACCCAGTGCCAGCGAGGGAGCCGTCGAGGTGGAAGGCGAGGTCATACACCCCTTTACTGTGACCCTCCTGATGCAGAATTTCCTCTTGTGCCTCCAGGTCCCACAGGCGCCAGGACTTGTCGTAGCTAAAGAGACATTAAGTCAAAAACTTTTTAAAGGGGCACTCCAGAGGGAACAAAAATGTTTTCAAATCAACTGGTGCCAGAAGGTTCTACAGATTTGTAAATAACTTTAATGGAATAATCTTAACCCTTCCAGTACTTATCAGCTGCTGTATACTACAGAGGAAGTTGTGTAGCTCTTTCCAGTCTGACCACAGTGCTCTCTGCTGACACCTCTGGCTGTTTTAGAAACTATCCAGATCAGGAGTCAAGATTATTTTTTTTATATAAGGATTTAATTCTACTCTGGACAGTTCTTGACACAGACAGAGGTGGCAGCAGAGAGCACTGTGGTCAGACTGAAAAGAACTACACAACTTCCTGCAGAGCATACAGCAGCTGATAAGTACTGGAAGATTTTTTATATAGAAGTAACTAACAAATCTGAAAATTTGTAAAAACAAAAAAAAAAAAAAAAAAAATATATCGGGATATATATATATATAATTTTTTTTACAAATTTGCAAATTACTTCTATATAAAAAATCTTAACCTTTCCAGTACTTATCAGCTGCTGCATGCGCCACAAGAAGTTGTGTAGTTCTTTCCTGTCTGACCACCGTGCTCTCTGCTGCCACATTATATATATATTTCCCATTTCCCTCTGGAGTGCCCCTTCAAAAGAAGTACTCCGGGATAAGAATAAGTTTAGGATCGAGGGGGGGGGGGGGGGTCCCCCGCGATCTCCCGTACAGGCCCCGGCAATCAGCAGCAAGGGGGCATGTCCGACCACCACAAGACGCAGCAGCCTCCGCCATAGAAATGTATTGAGGGGCGTGTCGGCTGCCGCGGCATGTGGTGGTCGAAATGCGCTATTTCGGCAAAGAGGGTTCCAGATGGGAGATAACAGGGGGCCCCAGCAGTCAGACCCCCCCTGCGATCTGAAACTTATCTTTAGGTTAGTGGATACGTTTTCTTATCCCGGAGTTCTCCTTTAAAGGGGTATTCCAGGAAAAAACTTTTTTAAATATATCAACTGGCTCTAGAAAGTTAAACAGATTTGTAAATTACTTCTAAAAAATCTTAATCCTTTCAGTACTTATGCGCTTCTGAAGTTAAGGTTGTTCTTTTCTGTCTCAGTCCTCTCTGATGACACCTGTCTCGGGAAACGCCCAGTTTAGAAGAGGTTTGCTATGGGGATTTGCTTCTAAACTGGGCGTTTCCCGAGACACGTATCATCAGAGAGGACTTAGACAGAAAAGAACAAACAACCTTAACTTCAGAAGCTCATAAGTACTGAAAGGATTAAGATTTTTTAATAGAAGTCATTTACAAATCTGTTTAACTTTCTGGAGCCAGTGGATATATGAAAAAAAGTTTTTTCCTGGAATACCCCTTTAAGTCCTACGACCATTTTATACACTATATAATGTGAAACGTACCATGTGGTGCCCAGGAAACGCCCAGATGGATGCCACGTCACTCGTGCCACCCTCACAGTGTGTCCTTCAATATCTGCTACGGGTTCATCGCTGCGGGAAGAGACAAGAGAGTTAGGACAGACAGATCAATGTACATAGACCAGTGTTTCCCAACCAGTGTGCCTCCAGCTGTGGCAAAACTACAACTCCCAGTATGCCCGGACAGCCTTCGGCTGTCCGGGCATGCTGGGAGTTGTAGTTTTGAAACAGCTGGAGGCACACTGGTTGCATGATGCTGCTCTTAGTGATGCCGTTGTGTTGAATTCCCCCCTCTAGAGGATTGTGCACCCTACAGGGGATCGGCGGCGGTGCACGTGACTGCGGGGTCTGCAGCCAGTGGGTGACTTCATGTGGTCCCTGTGGATCACTCACCCGGACGACGGTCCCTGTCCTCAGCACTAATGGCTTCCCCGGGGACCGAGACTTTACTACTTAATGAGAAGAAGCCAGAAAAATACTCGTAAAGGCGGATAACGAGCGCTGGGGGGGAGGGGGGATGAAAGGAGATTATCTCAGGTTCCGATTCTATTAATATCGGATTACCTGAGCATTAAGTATTAGCGCCCCCCCCCCATCACTGAGAAGTCAGCTGACCCCACAAAGGCCGCGGTGGTCAGGGGGTGGATGCTCCCTTTCCCTTTGTCTCCTTCATTACAGCTGGCATCACCACCCGGGTGCGGAGGAAGCTTATTGTCCTTAGGATTAAAAGGGTACTCCGGTGGAAAACTTTTTTTTAAATGAACTGGTGGCAGAAAATTAAACAGATTTGTAAATCACTTCTATTAAAAAACAAAAAAAAAAAAATCTTTATCCTTCCAGTACTTATCAGCAGCTGTATGCTACAGAGGAAATTCTTTTCTTTTTGAATTTCTTTTTTGTCTTGTCCACAGTGCTCTCTGCTGACACCTCTGTCTGTGTCAGGAACTGTCCAGAGCAGGAGAGGTTTGCTATGGGGATTTTCTCCTGCTCTGGACAGTTCCTGATATGGGCATCAGGTGTCAGCAGAGAGCACTGTGGACAAGACAAAAAAGAAATTCAAAAAGAAAAGAATTTCCTCTGGAGCATACAGCTGCTAAAAAGTACTGGAAGGGTAAAGATTTTATAATAGAAGTAATTTACAAATCTGTTTCACTTTCTGGCACCAGTTGATTTAAAAATATTTTTTCCACCGGAGTACCCCTTTAAAAGGAGATATCCAGTGCTGAAAAACGTATCCCTTATCCTAAGGATAGGGGATAAGTTTCAGATGGCGGGGGGTCTGACCACTGGGGCCCCCCGCGATCTCCTGTATGGGCCCCGGCAGCCCGCAGGAAGGGGGCGTGTTGACCACTGCACAAAGCGGCGGCTGACACGCCCCCTCAGCCCCCTTCGGCAATCTCCGGCTCTGACGCAGCGCGGTATTGAGGGGGCGTGTCAGACGCCGCTTTGTGCAGTGGTCAACACGCCCCCTTCCCGCGGGCTGTCAGGGCCCTGTACAGGAGATCACAGGGGGCCCCAGCGGTTTAAACTTATCCCCTATCCTTAGGATAGCGGATTCGTTTTTCAGCACTGGACTACTCCTTAAACTGTACGATGAAGGCAGAAACCTCACCTGCAGGGGGCAGCACTTGGGGACAATGGAGGATGAGCTCTATAGGAGAGGAACCCACAATGTATGGGTGCGCAGTAGGTGGGTTTACTCTATAGGGGCCACGGAAGACATATGGGGCAGCTCAGGAGAGGAAAATATACAGGCCTAAAGAGATTTTAGTGGTCACATGATATATATATATATAAAAAAAAGTTTTTTCCTGGATAACCCCTTTAAGGGGTGGCCGGAAGATAAAGGCTGGTCCCCTCCCGCTCTATAGGAGCCATAGATCAGTAGTCTCTAAACTGTGGACCTCCACATGTCGCAAAACTAATACTCCCAGCATGACCGGACAGCCAACGGCTGTCCGGGCATGCTGGGAGTTGTAGTTTTGCAACAGCTTAAAAGGAAATCTGTCAGTAGTGTCACCTGCACTAAACATGTTACACAGGCGTGTAGTGCGGGTGATGCTGATTAAAACGCTTCTCACATTGTGTAGATTCGTGCAGCCGGTTTTTCGATATATGCTAATGAGGGCCTTGGGGCAGGGGCGGAGCTCCAATCCGAGCTTCGGGCACCCTGACGTCATCTTCGCCAAGCGGCTCATAAACCCCCTCCCTGCACCTTTGGCTGCGTTCTAGTACTGCGCGTGTGCCGCTTACTGTGTCCTCCCGGGGGCGCCGTTCCCTCGGCTTCACAGCTGCAGATGTCGGCGCATGCGCAGTACTATAACACGGCCGAAGGAGCAGGGAGGGGGTTTATGAATATTGATGAGCCGGGCGCAGCAGTGAAGATGACGTCAAGGTGCCCGAAGCTCCGCCCATGCCCCACGGCCCTCATTAGCATATATAGAAAAACGCAATTTGTGGTGGAACGGCTGGTTGAATCTACACAGTGTGAGAACCGTTTTTATCAGCATCACCCGCACTACACGCCTGTGTAACATGTTTAGTGTGGGTGACACTACTGACAAATTTCCTTTAAATGGGTACTCCACCCCCAGACATCTTTTGGATAGGGGATAAGATGTCTGATCACGGGGGTCCCGCCGCTGAGATCCCCACAATGTCTGCAGGGCACTAGGTTATCTAGCATTCTGGGTAAATCACTTTAAGGTCTCATTAAACAGAAGACAAACGAACAAGAGCGTGAACCGATTCCTAGAGGCCGTCCTGTACCCAGGGGGGATCTGTGTATTAGATGAGGCCCCCGGGGACCCCCCTCACATACAACACGTCTCAGGACAGAAGGGAAGAAACTCAGGAGGTAAAAACAATGAAATGTGTGAATACAAGAGGATCCAGAGAAATCATCACGTAATCATCTGCAGCGTCTAAACCCTCCAGGTCCTGCGCATCGTCTTCCCTGTAAATGTTTGTGCGGCCCCACGTCGTCTTCCCTGTAAATGTTTGTGCGGCCTCACGTAGTCTTCCCTGTAAATGTTTGTGCGGCCCCACGTCGTCTCCCCTGTAAATGTTTGTGCGGCCTCACGTCGTCTCCCCTGTAAATGTTTGTGTGGCCCCACGTCGTCTCCCCAGTAAATGTTTGTGCGGCCTCACGTCGTCTTCCCTGTAAATGTTTGTGCGGCCCCACGTCGTCTTCCCTGTAAATGTTTGTGCGGCCCCACGTCGTCTTCCCTGTAAATGTTTGTGCGGCCCCACGTCGTCTTCCCTGTAAATGTTTGTGTGGCCCCACGTCGTCTTCCCTGTAAATGTTTGTGCGGCCTCACGTCGTCTTCCCTGTAAATGTTTGTGCGGCCCCACGTCGTCTTCCCTGTAAATGTTTGTGCGGCCCCACGTCGTCTTCCCTGTAAATGTTTGTGCGGCCCCACGTCGTCTTCCCTGTAAATGTTTGTGTGGCCCCACGTCGTCTTCCCTGTAAATGTTTGTGTGGCCCCACGTAGTCTCCCCTGTAAATGTTTGTGCGGCCTCACGTCGTCTTCCCTGTAAATGTTTGTGTGGCCCCACGTCATCTTCCCTGTAAATGTTTGTGCGGCCTCACGTCGTCTTCCCTGTAAATGTTTGTGAGGCCCCACGTCGTCTTCCCTGTAAATGTTTGTGCGGCCCCACGTAGTCTTCCCTGTAAATGTTTGTGAGGCCCCACGTCGTCTTCCCTGTAAATGTTTGTGCGGCCCCACGTCGTCTTCCCTGTAAATGTTTGTGCGGCCCCACGTCGTCTTCCCTGTAAATGTTTGTGCGGCCCCACGTCGTCTTCCCTGTAAATGTTTGTGCGGCCCCACGTCGTCTTCCCTGTAAATGTTTGTGCGGCCCCACGTCGTCTTCCCTGTAAATGTTTGTGCGGCCCCACGTCGTCTTCCCTGTAAATGTTTGTGCGGCCCCACGTCGTCTTCCCTGTAAATGTTTGTGCGGCCCCACGTCGTCTTCCCTGTAAATGTTTGTGCGGCCTCACGTCGTCTTCCCTGTAAATGTTTGTGCGGCCCCACGTCGTCTTCCCTGTAAATGTTTGTGCGGCCCCGCGTCGTCTTCCCTGTAAATGTTTGTGCGGCCCCACGTCGTCTTCCCTGTAAATGTTTGTGCGGCCCCGCGTCGTCTTCCCTGTAAATGTTTGTGCGGCCCCACGTCGTCTTCCCTGTAAATGTTTGTGCGGCCCCACGTCGTCTTCCCTGTAAATGTTTGTGCGGCCCCACGTAGTCTTCCCTGTAAATGTTTGCGCGGCCTCACGTCGTCTTCCCTGTAAATGTTTGCGCGGCCTCACGTCGTCTTCCCTGTAAATGTTTGCGCGGCCCCACGTCGTCTCCCCTGTAAATGTTTGTGCGGCCTCACGTCGTCTTCCCTGTAAATGTTTGCGCGGCCTCACGTCGTCTTCCCTGTAAATGTTTGCGCGGCCTCACGTCGTCTTCCCTGTAAATGTTTGCGCGGCCTCACGTCGTCTTCCCTGTAAATGTTTGTGCGGCCCCACGTCGTCTTCCCTGTAAATGCTTGTGCGGCCTCACGATGAGTTTTACCCATAATGCTCAGGTTCTCACCTCTCCAGGTTCCACAATTTTACAGAACCGTCTGCAGCGCAGGAGGCCAGATTGACGTCCTTCTCATCCAGGGAAAGCGTTGACTTTGGGTGAAAGACTATGGCGCCTACATTGGTGTTGTGTCCTGAGAAAACAGGAAAATTCCACATGTTAACCCCCGAAGTCAAGGTTTATATTTATGGATCTCAGATCTCACATCTATCTATCTCCCTCCCTCATATCTATCTATCTATCTCCCTCATATCTATCTATCTCCCTCATATCTATCTATCCATCCATCTCCCTCCCTCATATCCATCTCCCTCCCTCATATCTATCTATCCATCTCCCTCATATCTATCTATCCATCTCCCTCATATCTATCTATCCATCTCCCTCATATCCATCTCCCTCATATCTATCTATCCATCTCCCTCATATCCATCTCCCTCATATCTATCTATCCATCTCCCTCATATCCATCTCCCTCATATCTATCTATCCATCTCGCTCATATCTATCTATCCATCTCCCTCATATCCATCTCCCTCATATCTATCTATCTATCTCCCTCATATCCATCTATCTCCCTCATACCTATATCGAGAGAGAAAGATTATATATTTATTTACAATATATATCGTTATATATAAATATATATGTGTGGAAAACTACAATTCCCAGGATGACAGATCGGCCATAATGAAGTTTTACCTCTTAGGGTCCGTATAGGCTGACAGTCTGGGATTGACCACAGCTTACAGAGTCCACTCCTGGGAAGAGAAACAACACCCGGAACCATCATACAGAATCATTACTGGGATCAATGAGACATAAAGAAGAGCTCAACATCACTAGTCCTACAGCACCATATGTTTTATAAGT
Source organism: Hyla sarda (assembly GCF_029499605.1). Taxonomy (NCBI): domain Eukaryota; kingdom Metazoa; phylum Chordata; class Amphibia; order Anura; family Hylidae; genus Hyla; species Hyla sarda. Next base: position 8,186,074 of record NC_079197.1, on the reverse strand, counting down.
AACTGGGTCATGTGATCACTAGTCTGACCCAGAGAAAATCAGTGCTAAAAGTGTCAGAGAAAGTGGTCAGTCCTAGGTCAGCTGACTTCATATGATCTGCAGAATGATATCATCACCTATCAGATCACTTCTGCTAGCTCACAGAACCCTCCTCCAGCTCTATCTGTATACTGCTGCTATCTCTATGTAATCAGGATATATAGTAGTTATACACCTCTCCTCCAGCTCTATCTCTATGGGATCAGGATATATAGTAGTTAAACACCTCTCCTCCAGCTCTATTTATATACTGCTGCTATGTCTATGTGATCAGGATATATAGTATTTATACAACTCCCCTCCAGCTCTATCTATATACTGCTATGTCTATGAGATAAGGATATATAGTAGTTATACACCTCTCCTCCAGCTCTGTCTATATACTGCTGCTATCTCTATGGGATCAGGATATATAGTAGTTATACACCTCCCCTCCAGCTCTATCTTTATACTGCTGCTATGTCTGGGATCAGGATATAAAGTACTTATACACCTCCCCTGAGGCAGTGTTCACACAGTGTTTTTATTTTTTTTGGCTTGGCAAAATTCATTGTGCAGGTCATAATAAAAATGTGTAAATTTTACAGCGGTTTTGAGAAACCGGAAAAAAAAACACCTTCCGCGGAGCTTCTTAAAGAGGTACCAAATACTCTGAAATACTCTGAAATACTCTGAAATACTCTGAAATACTCTGAAATACTCTGAAATACTCTGAAATACTCTGAAATACTCTGAAATACTCTGAAATACTCTGAAATACTCTGAAATACTCTGAAATACTCTGAAATACTCTGAAATACTCCAGGCTGGATTGGAGTTTTATTCCCCTATAATAAGCCGAATGCTCTGAATATGAAATCTGGACGGTGTCGGTCGTGCGCCCTTCATGTCTTACATTATAGATCCCAACACAAAGGCTTCCACATCTGCAGACAGAGAGTCAAATCGGCTGGATTCCAACCAGGGTGTCTCCAGCTGTTGCAAAACCACAACTCCCAGCGTGCCCGGACAGCCAACGGCTATCCGGGCATGCTGGGAGTTGTAGTTTTGCAACAGCTGGAGGCACACTGTTTGAAAAACACTGGCCTAATTCATCGTAGCCGGGCCCTGTTGCCCACAGTGACCTCTATGTAGCTGCAGGTGGGTCAGGCCTGTCATACAGTCTTAAAGGAACAGTGTCACTTACCAGCACGCTGTCGCCAGAAGTCTGGAGTTTGGACTGAAGTGACAGAAGGACAGAGGGCGATCATCTCCGATCTGACTGCAGAAGTTGTTCAAGGTCTGGGGAGCGAGAAAAGACAGTCTCTGTAGGTCAGTGGTCTCCAAACTGTGGCCCTCCAGATGTTGCAAAACTACAACTCCCAGCATGCCCGGACAGCCAACGGCTGTCCGGGCATGCTGGGAGTTGTAGTTTTGCAACATTTGGAGGGCCAAACTGCAGTAGGCCACACTAAACACAGCAGCACAAATCCCTTTCCTTGCAGACTGATCGTTTCTATACTGATACACTGTAACAAAGATAATCTCACCCGCAATGAATTGTTCAGATCTTGTTTCTGGGATGTCCTGGTGGATTCTGGGATGTGCCTGTACTCGCGTGCATTTTCCAATCGCTGCATCGCCCTGCAGAAGACGGGGATATATAGGGGAACAGACATTCATATATTATGTTAAAGAGTACCTGTCACCAAATAAAACTTAAAGGGGTACTCCGGTGGAAATATATATATATATATATATATATATTTTTTTTTTTTTTAAATCAACTGGTGACAGAAGGTTAAACAGATTTGTTACTTCTATTAAAAAATCTTTACCCTTCCAGTACTTATTAGCAGCTGTATACTACAAAAGGCAATTTTTTTCTTTTTGAATTTCTTTTTTTGTCTTGTCCACAGTGCTCTCTGCTGACACCTCTGTCCTTGTCAGGAACTGTGCAGAGCAGCATAGGTTTGCTATGGGGATTTTCTCCTGCTCTGGACAGTTCCTGATACGGGCATCAGGTGTCAGCAGAGAGCACTGTGGACAAGACAAAAAAAGAAATTCAAAAAGAATAGAATTTCCTCTGTAGCATACAGCTGCTTATAAGTACTGGAAGGATAAAGATTTTTTAATAGAAGTAATTTACAAAATCTGCTTAACTTTCTGGCATCAGTTGATTTAAACAAAAAAAAAAAAGTTTTTCCCTGGAGTACCCCTTTTAAGAGTACCTGTCACCAAATAAAACTTTTACTATAGTGTTCCTTGTGTAATTCGCAGACACTTTCCCATTCACTTGCTCTTAAAATTATCAACAGAAATATGTTTAAAATGTAATAGAAAAAAAGACCACTAGGTGGCTCAATTCTGTTCCCTGCCACAATTAATACAGTGACTTTGGTCTCCTCCCGGCCTGGCAGGAGTCCAAACTCAGGAAGTGTTTCTCTGCACTGAGCTTGATTGACAGCTGCACAGAAAGTGAAAGCTCCACAGATTCTCACACAAAGCTGCAGGAGAGCCTCACTGATGCAAAACAGACAGAAACAAGCACAGAGCCTGAGGTCTTCTATTCATCACAGCACTGCAATTATGTGAGGGCGGAAGTGGTCCCCCAGCAGGCTTCAGTGATGTCATGCCTGCTGGGAAACACCCACTTTCTCCTGCCGGGAAATTGCACTATGTGAGCAAGAAGAAAGGTAAGATACGCAGCTTTTTAAAGCTCTGACATTTTTTTTAAGGGCTGGAGGGGTGTTAGGAGTAGTTAGGGAACATAAACTGTTCTAAACTAACCCGGGCTAATTGGTGACAGGTACTTTTTAATACAGACAATGGGACAGACAAGGGATTAGAGAGAAATAGTGGATTTTATTCTCTTATTTTATTGGTTGAAAAAAGAATCCAGCAAGACAAACACTGAGCGAGATGTATAAAATATGTGTTTTTACTAATGCAGGAGGTTAGAGGACGGAACATGACACACGAGGTCAAAGGTCACATCATTTTCCTGCCCCCTGAATTAGACATAACATACTGGATTGTTAGATCATCAATGACGCTACATACCGAGGTAAAGAATATCGCGCAATCCACAGTCGAGCGGTTTTCAGCGTGTTGGGTCCTTCGTGATACCAGGTGTGTTGGTACTGAGGAAATAAAAAGGATTTAATAGTAACTGCTCAGGTACTCACTATTCTGCTGGTGGGGGTCACTGTGTACATACATTACATTGCTTATCCTGTACTGATCCTGAGTTATATCCTGTATTATACTCCAGAGCTGTACTCACTATTCTGCTGGTGAGGTCACTGTGTACATACATTACATTACTTATCCTGTACTGAACCTGAGTTATATCCTGTATTATACTCCAGAGCTGTACTCACTATTCTGCTGGTGAGGTCACTGTGTACATATATTACATTACTTATCCTGTACTGATCCTGAGTTATATCCTGTATTATACTCCAGAGCTGTACTCACTATTCTGCTGGTGAGGTCACTGTGTACATAGATTACATTACTTATCCTGTACTGATCCTGAGTTATATCCTGTATTATACTCCAGAGCTGTACTCACTATTCTGCTGGTGAGATCACTGTGTATATACATTACATTACTTATCCGGTACTGATCCTGAGTTATATCCTGTATTATACTCCAGAGCTGCACTCACTATTCTGCTGGTGAGGTCACTGTGTACATACATTACATTACTTATCCTGTACTGATCCTGAGTTATATCCTGTATTATACTCCAGAACTGTACTCACTATTCTGCTGGTGAGGTCACTGTGTACATACATTACATTACTTATCCTGTACTGATCCTGAGTTATATCCTGTATTATACTCCAGAGCTGTACTCACTATTCTGCTGGTGAGGTCACTGTGTACATACATTACATTGCTTATCCTGTACTGATCCTGAGTTATATCCTGTATTATACTCCAGAGCTGTACTCACTATTCTGCTGGTGAGGTTACTGTGTACATACATTACATTGCTTATCCTGTACTGATCCTGAGTTATATCCTGTATTATACTCCAGAGCTGTACTCACTATTCTGCTGGTGAGGTCACTGTGTACATACATTACATTGCTTATCCTGTACTGATCCTGAGTTATATCCTGTATTATACTCCAGAGCTGTATTCACTATTCTGCTGGTGAGATCACTGTGTACATACATTACATTACTTATCCTGTATTGATCCTGAGTTATATCCTGTATTATACTCCAGAGCTGTACTCACTATTCTGCTGGTGAGATCACTGTGTATATACATTACATTACTTATCCTGTACTGATCCTGAGTTATTTCCTGTATTATACTCCAGAGCTGCACTCACTATTCTGCTGGTGAGGTCACTGTGTACATACATTACATTACTTATCCTGTACTGATCCTGAGTTATATCCTCTATTATACCACAGAGCTGTACTCACTATTCTGCTGGTGAGGTCACTGTGTACATACATTACATTACTTATCCTGTACTGATCCAGCTCTGGTTTACAATACAATAGAAAATAAAACAATAAATAAGTCTGCATTATGTCCTGTGTGATCCCGACCTCCTCACTAGACGTCTTGGATTTCTCATCTTCCTTCTTCGACTTCTTCAGGGCGTCTGTACCAACCACCGAGAGAACATTTCGCAACCTAAGAAGAAGAATGAAATCATTTGTATTAGTAAATATTTTGTGTTGGATTTCTTCACTTTTTTTCAAGGTCTCTGCTGACTGTGAATGGGAAACGTTCTGCACATCCTGAACGCAAGAACAGGATTTATTATGAGATACACTGTAATCAGCCCTGGATATGCACAAACAAGTCAGGATTGGAATAGGGTTTTCACTGACAACAAGCAGAGGTACTGAAGATAAAATAGGAATCCTCGTCTTCTATAGTTGCAATATGTTGACATGAATAGGAATGGTTACCCATCGGCACCCCGCAAATGTGTAGTGGGGGTGCTGATTGGGACCCTGACAGGTGACAGTAGTGATCGCGACATGTAGAGTTAAACTGTTGGCATCGAACTAAAGTCCAATCCCGTTGGTTGCTGGTGGGTGTTTGCTGTAAGATACAGCTGGCACCCGCTGCCTGTAAAGTTGGCTTAACTCCTGATCTGTACTATATTAAAGGGGTACTCTGGTGGAAAACTTTTTTTTAAATCAACTGGTGCCAGAAAGTTAAACAGATTTGTAAATTACTTCTATTAAAAAATCTTAAACCTTCCAGTACTTATTAGCTGCTGAATACTACAGAGGAAATTCTTTTTTTTTTTGGAACACAGAGCTCTCTGCCGACATCATGACCACAGTGCTCTCTGCTGACATCTCTGTCCATTTTAGGAACTGTCCAGAGCAGCACTTGTTTGCTATGGGGATTTTCTCCTACTCTGGACAGTTCCTAAAATGGACAGAGATGTCAGCAGAGAGCACTGTGGTCATGATGTCAGCAGAGAGCTCTGTGTTCCAAAAAGAAAAAAAATTCCTCTTTAGTATTCAGCAGATAATAAGTACTTTTAATAGAAGTAATTTAAAATCTGTTTAAAAAAAAAAAAAAAGTTTTCCACCCGAGTACCCCTTTAGGTAGCGCCCATTAACCAGGAATAGAAAAACAGCTAAATTTTTCCCACAAACAGCGCCACCCCTGTCCTCAGGTCATGTGTGGTATTACAACTTTGCTCCATTTACTTCAATGTAACTGAGCTGCAATACCACATGCAACCTGAGGACAGGGGTGGCGCTGTTTATAGAATAACTCAGCGTTATAATTATCACTTTAAAGGAAATTTTTTTTATTTATTTTTTTAAAGTGCCCCTGCCCCATTATATAAGGTTCAAAATTTAAGGGGCCCCACTGAGATTCCTTCATACTTGAGAGCCCCATGACCATACACATCCTCTCACCTCTCTCTCCGCTCCGCCGGGCCCTCTCCGAACAGAGTGATGGGCTCCCCTAGGGCCCGCAGACATGCCTTCACCTCGGAATCGTCGGTGGACACGTTAATCTGTCGCGCTCGCTTCCTGCGCTCGAACTCGGCGAGAACTTCCGCTTGTCTCTCACTGATGTGTTCTTCCAGGTCAAATGACTCTCCTGAGGAGGAAGCGGGGAGACACCTCAGAATTAAAGGGCTACTCCGCACATATGACAAAACGCATCATGTCTTACTGGTCTATTTGTCTAGGCAATCCTCTATGAGCTAAATGTTTCTCAACCAGTGTGCCTCAAGCTGTCGCAGAACTACAACTCCCAGCATGCCCGGACAGCCGTTGGCTGTCCGGGCATGCTGGGAGTTGTAGTTTTGCAACAGCTGGAGGTGCAACGGTTAGGAAACACTCACTGCTTAACACCTCAGCAGCGCAAATCTCTCCTGTCCTGATTTTGTTACAGTGTATCAGTGCCAATATAATGAATCATAGAGGATTGTATAATTCCCTTCACTGACAGGAAGCAGAGATCCTGACATGAGGAATTATAATAAATCATGTATTAGAGAGCAGCAGAACATGTCGCCTCCGTCACCTCCTCCGATGTTGATGTTCCCGGCCTCTATTCCGGCCTTCACTGCAGCTCTTCCCATCGAGGACTCTCCCCTGGAGATTCGGTCCCTTTCTTTATCCGCCAGGCTGCCATAGAAAATGCGAGACGACTTCACCACGGGGGGCCCCTCATCGTCCGACATCTTGGGGTCTGTGGAAAGAGACGGACACATTACTACATAATACATGTAAAGTAGGGAAATGCAGCTAAGTGGTAGTTTATGGGTCCGGTCTGGGGTCTGTATTAGTTTAGGGGGTCTGGTCTGGGGTCTGTATTAGTTTAGGGGTCTGGTCTGGGGTCTGTATTAGTTTAGGGGTCTGGTCTGGGGTCTGTTAGTTTATGGGTCCGGTCTGGGGTCTGTATTAGTTTAGGGGTCTGGTCTGGGGTCTGTATTAGTTTAGGGGTCTGGTCTGGGGTCTGTATTAGTTTAGGGGTCTGGTCTGGGGTCTGTATTAGTTTAGGGGTCTGGTCTGGGGTCTGTTAGTTTATGGGTCCGGTCTGGGGTCTGTATTAGTTTAGGGGTCTGGTCTGGGGTCTGTATTAGTTTAGGGGGTCTGGTCTGGGGTCTGTATTAGTTTAGGGGTCTGGTCTGGGGTCTGTTAGTTTATGGGTCCGGTCTGGGGTCTGTATTAGTTTAGGGGTCTGGTCTGGGGTCTGTATTAGTTTAGGGGTCTGGTCTGGGGTCTGTATTAGTTTAGGGGTCTGGTCTGGGGTCTGTGTTAGTTTAGGGGTCTGGGGTCTGTATTAGTTTAGGGGTCTGGTCTGGAGTCTGTATTAGTTTAGGGGTCTGGTCTGGAGTCTGTATTAGTTTAGGGGTCTGGTCTGGGGTCTGTATTAGTTTAGGGGTCTGGTCTGGAGTCTGTATTAGTTTAGGGGTCTGGTCTGGGGTCTGTGTTAGTTTAGGGGTCTGGGGTCTGTATTAGTTTAGGGGTCTGGTCTGGAGTCTGTATTAGTTTAGGGGTCTGGTCTGGGGTCTGTGTTAGTTTAGGGGTCTGGTCTGGGGTCTGTGTTAGTTTAGGGGTCTGGTCTGGGGTCTGTGTTAGTTTAGGGGTCTGGTTTGGGGTCTGTATTAGTTTCAGGGTCTGGTGTCTGTATTAGTTTAGGGGTCTGGTCTGGGGTCTGTATTAGTTTAGGGGTCTGGTCTGGGGTCTGTGTTAGTTTAGGGGTCTGGTCTGGGGTCTGTGTTAGTTTAGGGGTCTGGTTTGGGGTCTGTATTAGTTTCAGGGTCTGGTGTCTGTATTAGTTTAGGGGTCTGGTCTGGGGTCTGTATTAGTTTAGGGGGTCTGGTCTGGGGTCTGTGTTAGCTTAGGGGTCTGGTCGTATGTGTTAGTTTAGTGGTCTGGGGTCTGTGTTAGTTTAGGGGTCTGGTTTGGGGTCTGTATTAGTTTCAGGGTCTGGTGTCTGTATTAGTTTAGGGGTCTGTATTAGTTTAGGGGTCTGGTCTGGGGTCTGTATTAGTTTAGGGGGTCTGGTCTGGGGTCTGTATTAGTTTAGGGGGTCTGGTCTGGGGTCTGGTCTGGGGTCTGTATTAGTTTAGGGGGTCTGGTCTGGGGGTCTGTATTAGTTTAGAGGGTCTGGGGGTCTGAATTAGTTAAGGGGTCTGATCCCCCCAAATTAATGAAGTCTCCCTGTGCTGGGGCTGGAGATCTCACATCTCTGTACTTACACTTTAAAGGGGTCACCTCTATCTGTAGTATCCATGGTAACCATCTGATGGAGCGGAGCCCATCGTGTCCTATGTGAATGGCGCAGCAGCAGTGTACGTGCGCTGCCTCTGCTACATTCATCTTCTAGGATAAAGGCTTCCTGGGCATGCTGGGAGTTGTAGTTTTGCAAAAGCTTTAGGTAATCTGGTTAGGAAACACTGTTCTATGGCAACATCCTCCCAGCGCTGCACAACTACAACTCCCATCATGCCCTGACAGCCTATGGCGGTGGGAGTCGTAGTTCTGCTGCAGCTGAAGAAAAATAAACTGGGGAAACCTGGAGAACAGAACAAAACCCCAAAGAAGAAGCGTCAGGGCCTGAGACTATCTATAGGGGGCGCTGACAGAGCCCGGGGTGTCACATGACCCGGGGACCGGAGCCCCGAACTATAATAACCGGACAAAAGGGCGGAATTTACCTGATCTGGGAATCCAAGCGGCAGCTACACGTTACAGGTACAACTTCCGGGTCAGCCGAGCGGAAGTGACGATCTCAAACCGGAAGAGGCTGGAAAAGACGCGTGATATGTGAGGTTAGAGCTGCCGGGAGTGCGGGAAGGTGAGTGTACAATACTGGGCTGCGATACATCACATACATGGTCAGCTGAGAGTATCTCACATGGTAAGATTATATACACAGCTCGGAGGACAGTATCACACTATGGGATTAGATACACAGCTCAGAGGATAGTATCACACTATGGGATTAGATACACAGCTCGGAGGATAGTATCACACTATGAGATTAGATAGACAGATCAGAGGATAGTATCACACTATGGGATTAGATACACATATCAGAGGATAGTATCACACTATGGGATTAGATACACAGATCAGAGGATAGTATCACACTATGGGATTAGATACACAGATCAGAGGATAGTATCACACTATGGGATTAGATACACAGATCAGAGGATAGTATCACACTATGGAATTAGATACACAGATCGGAGGATAGTATCACACTATGGGATTAGATACACAGCTCGGAGGATAGTATCACACTATGGGATTAGATACACAGCTCAGAGGATAGTATCACACGATAGGATTAGATACACAGCTCAGAGGATAGTATCACACTATGGGATTAGATACACAGTTAGGAGGATAGTATCACACTATGGGATTAGATACACAGTTAGGAGGATAGTATCACACTATGGGATTAGATACACAGTTAGGAGGATAGTATCACACTATAGGATTAGATACACAGCTCAAAGGATAGTATCACACTATGGGATTAGATACACAGCTCGGAGGATAGTATCACACTATAAGATTAGATACACAGCTCGGAGGATAGTATCACACTATAAGATTAGATACTGCAGTTCAGAGGATAGTATCACTCCATAGGATTAGATACTGGAGTTTAAAGGATAGTATCACAATATAAGATTAGATACTGCAGCTCAGAGGACAGTATCACACTATAGGATTAGATACTGCAGCTTAGAGGACAGTATCACACAATGGATTAGATACTACAACTCAGCATAGTGTTCCACCACAGGATTAGATACTACATCTTTGCAGACAGTATCACACTATAAGATTAGATACTACAGGTCGGCATAGTGTTCCTCCATAGGATTTGATGCTGTAGCTCGGTAGACAGTATCCCACATGATAGGATTAGATACAGTAGCCTAGACAGTGTCACATTAGACTTAGATACTGCATGTCGGCAGCCGGTATCACACATGCTCAGATCTCCTCTTTCCCGCAGACCAGAAGATGCTGCGCAGGAAGCCGACTCGCCTGGAGCTGAAGCTGGACGACATTGAGGAGTTTGAGAGTATCCGGAAGGACCTGGAGGTAAGGAGGCACAAACTACTCCCCCCATCATCTCTGATGGATAAGACACGGCTCTCAGGTAGTTCTGTGGGGTTACTGTATAGTGGAGGATCTCAAGATGTTGCAAAACTACAACTCCCAGCATGCCCGGACAGCCAACGGCTGTCCGGGCATGCTGGGAGTTGTAGTTTTGCAACATCTGGAGATCCACAGTTCGAAAACCACTAGACTAGACTGACTTTGGCTGTCTGGGCATGCTGGGAGTTGTAGTTTTGCAACATCTGGAGATCCACAGTTCGAAAACCACTAGACTAGACTGACTTTGGCTGTCCGGGCATGCTGGGAGTTGTAGTTTTACAACATCTGGAGATCCACAGTTCGAAAACCACTAGACTAGACTGACTTTGGCTGTCTGGGCATGCTGGGAGTTGTAGTTTTACAACATCTGGAGGTCCACAGTTCGAAGACCACTAGACTAGAGTGACTTAGGCTGTCCGGGCATGCTGGGAGTTGTAGTTTTGCAACATCTGGAGGTCCACAGTTCGAAGACCACTAGACTAGAGTGACTTTGGCTGTCTGGGCATGCTGGGAGTTGTAGTTTTACAACATCTGGAGATCCACAGTTCGAAAACCACTAGACTAGACTGACTTTGGCTGTCTGGGCATGCTGGGAGTTGTAGTTTTGCAACATCTGGAGATCCACAGTTCGAAAACCACTAGACTAGACTGACTTTGGCTGTCCGGGCATGCTGGGAGTTGTAGTTTTACAACATCTGGAGATCCACAGTTCGAAAACCACTAGACTAGACTGACTTTGGCTGTCTGGGCATGCTGGGAGTTGTAGTTTTACAACATCTGGAGGTCCACAGTTCGAAGACCACTAGACTAGAGTGACTTAGGCTGTCCGGGCATGCTGGGAGTTGTAGTTTTGCAACATCTGGAGGTCCACAGTTCGAAGACCACTAGACTAGAGTGACTTTGGCTGTCTGGGCATGCTGGGAGTTGTAGTTTTACAACATCTGGAGGTCCACAGTTCGAAGACCACTAGACTAGAGTGACTTTGGCTGTCCGGGCATGCTGGGAGTTGTAGTTTTGCAACATCTGGAGATCCACAGTTCGAAAACCACTAGACTAGACTGACTTTGGCTGTCCGGGCATGCTGGGAGTTGTAGTTTTGCAACATCTGGAGATCCACAGTTCGAAAACCACTAGACTAGAGTGACTTTGGCTGTCCGGGCATGCTGGGAGTTGTAGTTTTACAACATCTGGAGGTCCACAGTTCGAAGACCACTAGACTAGAGTGACTTAGGCTGTCCGGGCATGCTGGGAGTTGTAGTTTTGCAACATCTGGAGGTCCACAGTTCGAAAACCACTAGACTAGAGTGACTTTGGCTGTCTGGGCATGCTGGGAGTTGTAGTTTTGCAACATCTGGAGATCCACAGTTCGAAAACCACTAGACTAGAGTGACTTTGGCTGTCCGGGCATGCTGGGAGTTGTAGTTTTGCAACATCTGGAGGTCCACAGTTCGAAGACCACTAGACTAGAGTGACTTTGGCTGTCTGGGCATGCTGGGAGTTGTAGTTTTACAACATCTGGAGGTCCACAGTTCGAAGACCACTAGACTAGAGTGACTTTGGCTGTCCGGGCATGCTGGGAGTTGTAGTTTTGCAACATCTGGAGATCCACAGTTCGAAAACCACTAGACTAGAGTGACTTTGGCTGTCTGGGCATGCTGGGAGTTGTAGTTTTGCAACATCTGGAGATCCACAGTTCGAAGACCACTAGACTAGAGTGACTTTGGCTGTCCGGGCATGCTGGGAGTTGTAGTTTTGCAACATCTGGAGATCCACAGTTCGAAAACCACTAGACTAGAGTGACTTTGGCTGTCTGGGCATGCTGGGAGTTGTAGTTTTACAACATCTGGAGGTCCACAGTTCGAAGACCACTAGACTAGAGTGACTTTGGCTGTCCGGGCATGCTGGGAGTTGTAGTTTTGCAACATCTGGAGATCCACAGTTCGAAAACCACTAGACTAGACTGACTTTGGCTGTCCGGGCATGCTGGGAGTTGTAGTTTTGCAACATCTGGAGGTCCACAGTTCGAAGACCACTAGACTAGAGTGACTTTGGCTGTCCGGGCATGCTGGGAGTTGTAGTTTTGCAACATCTGGAGGTCCACAGTTCGAAGACCACTAGACTAGAGTGACTTTGGCTGTCCGGGCATGCTGGGAGTTGTAGTTTTGCAACATCTGGAGGTCCACAGTTCGAAGACCACTAGAGTGACTGACTGTCCGAGCATGCTGGGAGTTGTAGTTTTGCAACATCTGGAGGTCCACAGTTCGAAGACCACTTGATAATAGTGGTTTTGGCTGTCCATGCTGGGAGTTGTAGTTTTACAACAGTTGAAGTCACTGGTTGGGAAACGCTGCTGTTCTACAGTGACACCTTGTGGTGGTAACCTATCACTGCAGTCAGCTAAAGAAAAACCACTGATGAGCGTAAAATATTGGAGTTTTAATTATAGGAAACATAATTATTGTATAATTAAAAGTTACACCACTTCTTAATAAAAATGTTATTTATTTTACTCTTCACCCTTTACAAGACCTCTGCTACCCGTCATGAATTGAAACATCCAAAAGGCTTCCAACCTCCCTTATTTACCGAATACGCTCTAGATCAGAGTGTTGTCTTTTGTATCCAGATTGATACGTTGTAACTAGAGATGAGCGAACTTACAGTAAATTCGATTCGTCACGAACTTCTCGGCTCGGCAGTTGATGACTTTTCCTGCATAAATTAGTTCAGCTTTCCAGTGCTCCGGTGGGCTGAAAAAGGTGGATACAGTCCTAGGAGACTCTTTCCTAGGACTTTATCCTCCTTTTCCAGCCCACGGGAGCACCTGAAAGCTGAACTAATTTATGCAGGATAAGTCATCAACTGCCAAGTCGAGAAGTTCGTGACGAATCGAATTTACTGTAAGTTCGCTCATCTCTAAACACAACCAAAATGGACACTTTGGTAAGTGTACACTTGGCCCCAATGTCTTCTACTATAACAGGGAAGGAGAGGGGGGGGGGGGGTTCGGAGCACTGTATAAAATTGTAACAAACCCTCAGCTGTGAGCAGTATACGGCCTGTAATCTGCATCGTATTCTTCTTCTTTTTACAGAGTCGGAAGAAGCAGCGGGAGGAGGTGGACCTGTCCTCCAGTGAGCCGGACGCCACCGCCGCCCCCCTCAGCGCGGATGCCAAGACGCGGGAGCAGACCATACACGAACGAATCGGGTACAAGCCTCAGCCCAAACCCAACAGTCACAGCACCCAGTTTGGGAACTTTGAGTTTTAGCATCGGGGTCTCCGGAAGGTGAGACTTTTGGGATCCTTCATTGATGGCGCAGAAGAGCGGAGACTTCTGGGTAATGACTGCTGTATGACCGGATGACTGCTGTATGACCGTATCACTTATCCGGATCTGCAGAACTTAAACCTGGATATGGGAATTATAAGATGAGGTGGAATGTGAACCCTAATGGTCGGCGTTAAAGGGACCTTCACGCTGTATAAAGGGGGACTCTGACGCTATATTGCACTTTATTTTTGGAGGTTTTTGTCTCCTCCTCTAGTTCAGTTTACTAGGTTGTTTACACATAAAACATTAGCCTGAAATATGGCAGTAAAGGGGCAGGAGAACACTTTGGGCGTCATCACTTTTCAAGCAAGGAGACTTCAGCTGTTGCAAGACTAAAACTCCCAGCATCTGGCGGTCAACAGTTTGTAGACCACTAGACTAGAGTGATTTCGGCTGTCCGGGCACGCTTGGAGTTGTGGTTTTGCAACGTCTGGAGGTCCACAGTTTTGGGGACCACTGGATTAGAGTGACTTCGGCTGTCCGGGCATGCTGGGAGTTGTAGTTTTACAATAGCTAAAGTCACTAAAGGGGTAGAAAAGGGGCAGGAGTACACTTTGGGTGTCATCATTTCTCAAGCAAGGAGACTTCAGCTGTTGCAAGACTAAAACTCACAGCATGCTGGGAGCTGTAGTCTTGCAACAGCTGGAGGGTCACGGTTTGGAGACCACTGGCTTAAAATGTCTCATATAAGATACTTGCAAAGCACAATTCTTTTGTACTGCAGCCTGGAAGGACCTGGAGGTAAGAAAGCACAAACTACTCCACCCATCATCTCTGATGGATAAGATGCGGCCCTTGGGTAATTCTGCGGGGCTACTGTATAGGGGAGGATCTCCAGATGCTGCTAAACTACAACTCCCAACATCTGGAGGTCTGCAGTTTGTAGACCACTAGACTAGAGTGATTTTGGCTGTCCGGGAACGCTTGGAGTTGTGGTTTTGCAACATCTGGAGGTCCACAGTTTTGGGGACCACTTGATTAGAGTGACTTCGGCTGTCTGTGCATGCTGGGAGTTGTAGTTTTACAATGGATTAAGTCACTAAAGGGGCAGGAGTACACTTTGGGTGTCATTTTTCAAGCAAGGAGACTTCAGCTGTTGCAAGACTACAACTCCCATCATGCCCGGACAGCCGTTGGCTGTCCGGTCATGCTGGGAGTTGTAGTCTTGCAACAGCTGGAGGTTCACAGTTTGGGGACCACTGGCTACGGCCGTCTCATATAAAGATACTTGCAAACCCCCGTGCTTTGTGCTGCAGGCTGCTATCCACCCCCTCCAGCCCTTATTGAAGACAAAAAAATCACAAATGTGGGTAGAATTACTGCACCCGGTACAATACCGCCATCTACCACAAGATGTCGCTCACATCCAGCTTTAATTAAAAAAAAATAAAAAAATTTAATAGTTAGAAAACATGAATTTGCATAATTGTCAGTATTAATATTTTCATTTAAAGAACAGTTTTTTTATTTTATTTTTTTGAGGCATCAACTATTTGAAGAAAAAAAATATTCAACATTTAATGAAACGTTCCCATTTTTTAAATATAAAAAAAATGTAGATTTCTGCAATCTATATTAAATGTCACCTGTTGTTCGTTCTCGATTCTGTTATCAGTTCTGCATCTAATTGTCAAAACAAGTAAATTGAGATCTTAGAATGATCCTTGGGGGTGGGGCTAGGCAGGGGAGGGGTTTGCAGACAATTGGCAAATAATGGTTGGACCGGATAGGTCAGTGTTTCCCAACCAGGGTGCCTCCAGCTGATGCAGAACTACTACTTTCAGCATGCCCGGAAAGCCACAGGCTGTCCGGGCATGCTGGGAGTTGTTGTTCTATTGGGTTAGTGGTGCAACCTTAGTGTTTACCCCTAGAACAGGGTTTCCAAAGCAGTGTATACATCTGTTACAAAGCTACAACTCCCAGCATTATCAGAGTTGTAGTTTTGCAGCAGCTGAAGACACACTGGTTGGGACAAGCTGTACTGATCCTGAGTTATACCCAACATTACATTACTTATCCTGTACTGATCCAGAGTTATATCTTGTATTATACTCCAGAGCTGCACTCACTATTCTGCTGGTGAGGTCACTGTGTACATACATTACATTACTGATCCTGAGTTATATCCTGTATTATACTCCAGAGCTGTACTCACTATTCTGCTGGTGAGATCACTGTGTACATACATTACATTACTTATCCTGTACTGATCCTGAGTTATCTCCTGTATTATACTCCAGAGCTGTACTCACTATTCTGCTGGTGAGGTCACTGTGTACATACATTACATTACTTATCCTGTACTGATCCTGAGTTATATCCTGTATTATACTCCAGAGCTGTACTCACTATTCTGCTGGTGGGGTCACTGTGTACATTACATTCCATTACTTATCCTGTACTGATCCTGAGTTATATCCTGTATTATACTCCAGAGCTGTACTCACTATTCTGCTGGTGGGGTCACTGTGTACATACATTACTTATCCTGTATTATACTCCAGAGCTGTACTCACTATTCTGCTGGTGAGATCACTGTGTATATACATTACATTACTGATCCTGAGTTATATCCTGTATTATACTCCAGAGCTGTACTCACTATTCTGCTGGTGAGGTCACTGTGTACATACATTACTTATCCTGTACTGATCCTGAGTTATATCCTGTATTATACTCCAGAGCTGTACTCACTATTCTGCTGGTGAGATCACTGTGTATATACATTACATTACTGATCCTGAGTTATATCCTGTATTATACTCCAGAGCTGTACTCACTATTCTGCTGGTGAGGTCACTGTGTACATACATTACTTATCCTGTACTGATCCTGAGTTATATCCTGTATTATACTCCAGAGCTGTACTCACTATTCTGCTGGTGAGATCACTGTGTATATACATTACATTACTGATCCTGAGTTATATCCTGTATTATACTCCAGAGCTGTACTCACTATTCTGCTGGTGGGGTCACTGTGTACATACATTACATTACTTATCCTGTACTGATCCTGAGTTATATCCTGTATTATACTCCAGAGCTGTACTCACTATTCTGCTGGTGGGGTCACTGTGTAGATACATTACATTACTGATCCTGAGTTATATCCTGTATTATACTCCAGAGCTGCACTCACTATTCTGCTGGTGGGGTCACTGTGTAGATATTACATTTTTTTTATCCTTATTTCAGTATCCGGTGCTTTTAGTTCTGGTTTAGTATCGGAAGGGTATGTAAATGTACTTCCCTAGATGAAGGCGTTTGCTCCAGGAGACATGGTGAACAATTTGTCAGGTTGAGTCCCTCTGTGTCCTGGGGGCCCTCCTGCAGTGTCTCCCCCATAGGAATATGTATTATGTATAAAGGACCTTTGAGTTAGTCACATGATGTTTGTTACCCAGAGAGCACCAGGTGCCCTACAGCTTGTCCTATGGGCTTCTGGCTCAGCCCCTTTATAAGAGGAACGGCCACTACAATCTCTTTCTTAGATAATGAGGCGCAGTAAAGTCCAGACGTCTCAGGGTCAGTGTCCAGCACATCTGGAGGCCTCAACCTAAATTACAGCCACAAGTCAGTAAGTCATCTCTGTCTGCTGTCACTATATACAGTAAGTCATCTCTGTCTGCTGTCACTATATACAGTAAGTCATCTCTGTCTGCTGTCACTATATACAGTAAGTCATCTCTGTCTGCTGTCACTACCTATTTTAGTCTTCGTGGCTGAACTAAAAGTCTATCAAAGTCACTACAAGTCCCAGCAAGCTGCGAGGTCCTTCTGTATTACCGGTCACCTCTCTGGGATCCTGGCCGAGCTGTAAAGACTATTTCCATCTGTCTACCTCAGTAAAGCTACCGTTAACCCTAACCTGGTCTTGGACTATTATCGCCCTGCCTGACCTAGGACTAGCGGTGCTACCCTTGGGGCGGTTACCGGGAAAACCATGCCCTGGCGTCAAACATTTAGGGGTTAAAGGGATAGTCCAGTGCTAAAAAAAACGTATCATGTATCAGATTGCGGGGTGTCCGACCGCTGGGGCCCCCCCCCACCCACCACGATCTCCTGTACGGGGCCCTGGCTCACTGGCAAGATAGCAGGTATCGACGACCACCGCACGAAGCAGTTGGGCCAGCACGCCCCCTCAACACATCGCTATGGCAGAGCCGGAGATTGCCGAAGGCAGCGCTCCGGCTCTGCCATAGAGTTGTATTGAAGGGGTGTGTCAGCCACCGCTTTGTGCGGTGGTCAACACCCACTATCTGGCCAGCGAGCCGGGGCCCTGTACAGGAGATTGCGGGGGACACTCAGCTGTCGGAGCCCCTGTGATCTGAAACGTATCCCCTATCCTTAGGATAGGTGATAAGTTTTTCAGCACTGGACTACCCCTTTAATAACATCTTGCCCCTGGGCTACAACATCTGCCCCCTATACCTCACCTTAGCACCCCGAGACACCCCGTGGCTTCACCACATATTAATACATCTGGACCAACCCAAAACTAGCTCCACACATTATATTATACCGACGTTTTATTGATGACGTTTTTTTTTTTTAATCTGGGATGGTCCAGTGGGATCAGAGGCGCCTACTAGAGATGAGCGAACTTACAGTAAATTTGATTCGTCACGAATGGCTCAGCAGTTGATGACTTATCCTGCGTAAATTAGTTCAGCTTTCCGGTGCTCCGGTGGGCTGGAAAAGGTGGATACATTCCTGGGAAAGAGTCTCCTAGGACTGTATCCACCTTTTCCAGCCCACCGGAGCACCGGAAAGCTGAACTAATTTATGCAGGAAAAGTCATCAACTGCCGAGCTGAGAAGTTCGTGATGAATCGAATTTACAGTAAGTTCGCTCATCTCTAGCTCCTACAATCCTGACAATTACTTTAGATTTGTGCATTTCCCATGATCAACATTCATTTTTTACTTATACAGTATTCATTTTAAAGGGGTACTCCGGTGAAAACCTTTTTTCTTTTAAATCAACTGGTGCCAGAAAGTTAAACAGATTTGTAAATTACTTCTATAAAAAAATCTTAATCCTTCCAGTACTTATTAGCTGCTGAATGCTACAGAGGAAATTCCTTTCTTTTTGGAACACAGTGCTCTCTGCTGACATCACGAGCACAGTGCTCTCTGCTGACATCTCTGTCCATTTTAGCAACCATGCATAGCAGATGTATGCTAAGGGCAGCATGGTGGCTCAGTGGTTAGCACTGTGTTAGTTCAAATCCCACTAAGGACAACAATAAATAAAGACTTATAATAACGTCAGCAGAGAGCATTCCAAAAGGAAAAGAATTTCCTCTGTAGTATTCAGCAGCTAATAAGTACAGGAAGGATTAAGATTTTTTTAACAGAAGTAATTTACAAATCTGTTTAACTTTCTGGCACCAGTTGATTTAAAGGAGTAGTCCAGTGGTGAACCCAGTGGTGAGCAACTTATCCCCTATCCTAAGGATAGGGGATAAGTTGCAGATCGCGGGGGGTCCGACCGCTGGGGCCCCCCTGCGATCTCCTGTACGGAGCCCCGACAGCCTGCGGGAAGGGGGTGTGTCGACCTCCGCACGAAGCGGTGGTTGACAAGCCCCCTCAATACAACTCTATGGCAGAGCCGAAGCGCTGCCTTCGGCAATCTCCGGCTCTGCCATAGAGATGTATTGAGGGGGCGTGTCGGCCGCCGCTTTGTGCGGAGGTCAACACCCGCTATCTGGGCGGAGAGCCGGGGCCCCGTACAGAGAGATTGCAGGGGGCCCCAGCGGTCGGACCCCCCGCAATCTCAAACTTTTCCCCTATCCTTAGGATAGGGGATACGTTTTTCACCACTGGACTACCCCTTAAAAAGAAAAAAGGTTTCCACCGGAGTACCCCTTTAAATCAGTGGATGCCAATAGTTACCTTGACTTTCTAAGTCAACACTATGAAAAAATGGCTTCAAAATATCCCATACAATCAGTATCAGCGTATAAGAAAAAAAAACGGATTTTACAAGAACATTTAAAAAAAATAAGATCCTCAACAAATTATTACTAATGCTTTTAATAGAATTGGACCAAAAGATCCGCAGAATTCTTAAATCCCAACAGAAAGATAAAAAACAAAACCGCAACAATACAGTAAGACTTGTAGAACTACTTTTAATAACAGGACTACAGATATTAAAGGGGTACTCCGCTGCTCAGTGTTTGGAACAAACTGTTCCAAATGCTTGAGCCGGTGTGAGGTGAAAAATTCAAGCACGTGACGTCATAGCCCCGCCCCGTCATGATGTCACACCCCGCCCCCTCAATGCAAGTCTATGGGAGGGGGCGTGACATAGTCACGCCCCCTCCCATAGACTTGCATTGAGGGGGTGGGGCATGATATCACGAGCTCCCAGCTCCAGCGTTCTGAACAGTTTGTTCCAAACACTGAGCAGCGGAGTACCCCTTTAAAAATATTTTAAATACACATTGGCGTATCCTTCAAAGAGATGACTTCCCAAAGAACAGTGTACCCGTGGCCCCTCAGATGACATTTAGACGGCACCGAATTTAAAGGGGTACTCCGGTGGGAAAAATAAAAATCATCAACTGGTGCCAGAAAGTTAAGCAGATTTGTAAATTATTTCTATAAAAAAAAATCTTAATCCTTCCAGTACATATTAGCTGCTGTATACTACAGAGAAAGTTCCTTTCTTCCTGGATTTTTTTTTTCTGTCCACAATGCTCTCTGCCGACACCTCTGTCCGTATAAGGAACTGAGTTGTTCTTTTCTGTCTAAGTGCTCTGTCATCATAGAGCACTTAGAAAAGAACAACTCAACTTCAGCAGCTCATAAGTACTGAAAGGATTAAGATTTTTTTTTTTTTTATAGAAGTTATTTACAAATCTGTTTAACTTTCTGGAGCCAGTTGATTATATAAAATTTTTTTTTCCTGGATAACCCCTTTAAAACTCACCATTCATTCTTTCAGTGGGTAGAATAACTGCACCTGGGTACAATACCGCCATCTACCACAAGATGTCACTCACATCCAGCTTGGAAAAATAAAAATTGAAACACACAAAATTTATATTTTATTAAAAGGACTGAATATTTATTTTTATATATATATATTTTTTTTTTTTTTGAGGCTTCAACTATTGAAAAAGGAAAACAAAATCTAACATTTCATAAAATAAAATGTTTCCATTTTTACTAAAAATAAAAAAATACATAAAAACAAAGTAAAAGATTTTAAATAAAACGGTGAAACTTTAAAAGAAAAAAAAAAAAAAGATTTCTGCAATCTATATTAGTCACCTACGTGACAACTTCATTAGTTCTCCATTCTATTGATCAATTCTGTGCCTAATTGTCAAAATGAGCAAATTGAGATCTTAGGATGTTCCTTGGGGGTGGTGCTAGGCATGGGAGGGGCTTGTATATTAAAAAAAAAACATGATTGCGCTGCTCCCATTGGGGCAGGGCTCTGCAGGGGAGGGGCTTTCAGCTCATATAAGGATTGGATAGCGTATGTTAGTGTGTCCCCGACCAGGGTGACTCCAGCTGTTGCAGAACTACAACTCCCAGCATGCCCGGACAGCCTTCGGCTGTCCGGGCATGCTGGGAGTTGTAGTTTTGCAACAGCTGGAGGCACCCTGGTTGGGAAAACAATGACCTAGGTGATTTATATTACTAAATTTTTCCTAATCGGGGCCATAATTAGCATGAAACAGCATAAGATCTTCAAGGAACGCTCCATAAGAAATCCACTGATCCTTGACTACAGGACATCGACATGAATTACAGATGTGGTATCAAAACTAAGATTTAAAAAAAAAAAAAAAGGCATTGGAGGAGTTTGTTGTGTTGGTCACTCATCGTCTCTGGAGGAGGTGGAGCTATTTTGCCGGCATCACCCGATGTCCCGTCGCCTAAACCCACAGGGGGGGGGGGGGGGGGGTCGCGGGTGGCTCTTTGTTAATGGCAATGTTCGGTTATATCCACCACCACCGCCTTCTTCCAGCTGAAGAAGAAGTATCCAGTTCCAGCGCCTGCCGCCACCGCGATGCACAGGTAGGCGTTGTAGCTCATGAATATTAACATGAGGAAGTAGCTGACCACCACCTGAATGACGTGAAGAAAAGTCTGGAACAGGTGGGGGAGGCTGATCATCTGCTGTCTGCGGTAGAGGTGAAGAAAAGAAACCATTAGCAAATCAAATGTGGCTCCATAATAAGAAACTTAACCCCTTAAGGACCCCGTTTTTTCCCCACTTTCGTTTTTTCCACTTTTCATAATTCTTAAAATTTTGCACCTAAAAATCCATATGGCAGCTTCTTTTTTGCGCCACCAATTCTACTTTGTAATGACGTCAGTCATTTTACCCAAAAATCTGGGTAACGGGTAAATGAAAAAAATAAATAAATCAATGTGCGACAAAATGCAATTTTGTACATTTTGGGGGCTTCCGTTTCTACGCAGAACATTTTTCGGTAAAAGATAAATAAATAAATAAATGACCTCATTATTCTCTAGGTTCATACGGTTAAAATGATCCCCTACTTATATAGGTTGGATTTTGTCGTACGTCTGGAAAAAATCATAACTACATTTATACGTTTTAAATTGTCATCTTCTGACCCCTATAACTTTTTAATTTGTTCCGCGTATGGGCCGGTATGAGGGCTCATTTTTTGCGCCGTGATCTGAAGTTTTTAGCGGTACCATTTTTGTATTGATCGGACTTTTTGATCGCTTTTTATTCATTTTTTCAAGATATAAAAAGTGACCAAAAATACGCTATTTTGGACTTTGGAATTTTTGCGTGTACGCCATTGAGCGTGCGGTTTGATTAATGATATTTTTATAATTCAGACATTTCTGCACGCGGCGATACCATATATGTTTAGTTTTTATTTACAGTTTTGGTTTGTTTTTTTTAAATGGGAAAAGGGAAGGGTTTAAAGGAAAACTGTCAGATATTTTCTCCCGCACTATCCACAGGTATTGGTGGATAGTGCGGGAGACGCTGATTAAAACGAGCCCTACCTTGGTCTGATCCGCGCCGCCCTTTGCCTGCAATTGTAGCTTTAATCTCTGTGTATATCCTGCGGGCGAACGGTGGCGCGGATCAGACCAAGGTAGGGCTCGTTTTAATCAGCGTCTCCCGCACTATCCACCAATACCTGTGGATAGTGCGGGAGAAAATATCTGACAGTTTTCCTTTAAATAATCTTAACTTATTTTTTTTTGCAATGTTATAGCTCCCATACCTCAGAGATAGCAGTATACAGATAGAGCTGGAGGGGAGGTGTATAACTACTATATATCCTGATCCCATAGAGATAGCAGCAGTATACAGATACAGCTGGAGGGGAGGTGTATAACTACTATATATCCTGATCCCATAGAGATAGCAGCAGCAGTATACAGATAGAGCTGGAGGGGAGGTGTATAAATGCTATATATCCTGATCCCATAGAGATAGCAGCAGTATACAGACAGAGCTGGAGGGGAGGTGTATAACTACTATATATCCTGATCCCCATAGAGATAGCAGCAGTATACAGATAGAGCTGAAGGGGAGGTGAATAACTACTATATATCCTGATCCCATAGAGATAGCCGCAGCAGTATACAGATAGAGCTGGAGGGGAGGTGTATAACTACTATATATATCCTGATCCCATAGAGATAGCAGCAGTATACAGATAGAGCTGGAGGGGAGAGGTATAACTACTATATATATCCTGATCCCATAGAGATAGCAGCAGTATACAGATAGAGCTGAGAGGGGTCTGTGAGCTAGCAGGATTGATCTGAACCCTGGAGTGCTTATAGTAAGCTGCTTCTATTGTTTTCTGGGGGGGGTCCCCATAAAGGCCTTAGTCTTACCCTACAGTCTTGTGAGTCTCCATTAAGGTGGTGCCGTTGGGTCCGGGTACTGGCATGGAGTTATACCGGATACTGACTTGTGACTTCCTGAGCAGGGATTCTCGTGCAATCTTCAGCCCCTCGTACAACATGGCGAGCAGAAACACGGCCACGAAGGCCCCCGCCATCTCTACAGCGCGTGGGGGGGAAAGAAACGGGGATCAGCGCGTGATATGGACCTGAACACAACAAAAAACTATGGACGATCCCCTGAATGACCCACCTTAGTGCCAGTCAGGATGAACATGGCCGTGTCATGTGACCCCCGCATTCTAACCTGCACTGATACACTGTAACAGACTTTAGGGCCGAGTAGACATTTGTACTGTTGCTGTGCCAAGAACGTATGTGATATGTGATTATTGTATAAGATTGGAAAAAAAATACAGCAAAGAAAAATATTCTGTACATTTGTCCCCAGACAAAAAAATAATCGGTCTATAAACTGTATAAAATACCTGGGAGCTGGAAATCTTCCATATACACATATACATACATATACATATATACACAAAAATATTAATAATAATAGATGTGGTAATAAAATATATATATATATAAAATTATTTATAATAATAATATATATATATAAAATTATTTATAATAATAATAAATATGGTAATTATTAAATGTGGTAATTATTTATATATAATAATAATTAGAGATGAGCGAACTTACAGTAAATGCGATTCGTCACGAACTTCTCGGCTCGGCAGTTGATGACTTTTCCTGCATAAATTAGTTCAGCTTTCAGGTGCTCCGGTGGGCTGGAAAAGGTGGATACAGTCCTAGGAAAGAGTCTCCTAGGAATGTATCCACCTTTTCCAGCCCACGGGAGCACCGGAAAGCTGAACTAATTTATGCAGGAAAAGTCATCAACTGCCGAGCCGAGAAGTTCGTGACGAATCGAATTTACTGTAAGTTCGCTCATTCCTAATATATATTTTTGATCAAAAAGTACAAGCCCACTCGCCACGTCAAGGCCACCTATTTAGAGTGGGTCCCTAACGTCCCTAGCATAAAATGGTGCAGCACCGAGCGGCGACCACCACCGCCGCCCACAGGGAGAACAACCCACCGGCAGAGCGGCCCCAATGCCACTCAAACCAGTCTATGGGTCGCACCCCCCCGCAGACACGGCGCCACGGCAGCAACGGACACCGCACAGCACCACACCAGTGTGAACAAGGTGTAATCGCTCACCTACCATGCTCTCCCAGTCAGACTGGGAGGCTGCCAAACCTATATAAGTAGTAGTTAGCTACACAAGGGCCATTTCTTTCCTAGCAGCCTCTCAGTCTGACTGGGAGAGCATGGTAAGTGAGCTATTACACCTTGTTCACACTGGTGTGGTGCTGTGCGGTGTCCGTTGCTGCCGTGGCGCCGTGTCTGTGGGGAGGTCCGACCCATAGACTGGTTTGAGTGGCATTGGGACCGCTCTGCCAGTGGGTCGTTCCCCCTGTGGGCACCTGTGTCGCGGCGGTGGTGGTCGCTGCCCAATGGTACGCCATTTTATGCTAGGGACGTTAGGGACCCACTCTAAATAGGTGGCCTTGACGTGGCGAGTGGGCTTGTACCTTTTGATCAAAAATGTATAATAACAACCTGTTCGTTTTGGAATTTATGCTGAGAAGCGATTAGATCAAAATCCAATTTGTGGATGTGCGGCCATGTCTGTTTTCTCTACTTGAATTCACATCATAAGTAAAGATGATCTCTGCCCCTGTGCAACTCTTTGGGAGGGAAACAGGAACTTTTCTTCAGGTCATCACCCCCTGTTACCCAACAAGGACTGACATCACGACCCCCCCGCAGCCTGCACTCACCGTTCAGAGCAAAATGTTCCGAACACTGGGGCTGAGGAGTACCCCTTTAACATTTGTGGGCGCCTGCATACAATTTTGCATCAAAGCGCAATGTTATGTAGTTAACAGTCAGAATTTCTGTCCCGATTTCTGTATTTACCTGTGGTGACACGTCACGATCCCCGCAGCCCGCACCCAGCGTTCAGAACAAAAATTTTCCCAAAGCTGGGGCAGTGGAGTACCCCTTTAAGTGCAGGATGGCGTTAACACAATATTCATAAACCTGTCATTTCTGTCCCAGCGATACCGATCACCCCTTTTAACCCACCACATTGTGTGATTTCTTCTTTAATTTGTTTGCGCCAAAATGCCATCACACCCCCCCTGTGCCATTTCTTTCCCCCTTTATCCCTCCTGTGTATTATTATTATTATTATTTCTCCAACTTTTTTATGTATACAGTTCCAATGCAGACCTATGTGTGTCTATGGCTACAGGCAAAGCATGTGAAGTCTGATCTTCAGTCATGTGACAGGCTCTATATTCCCAACCAAGGTGCCTCCAGTCGTTGCAAAACTACAACTCCCAGCATGCCCGGACAGCCATCGGCTGTCCGGGCATGCTGTGAGTTGTAGTTTTGCAACAGCTGGAGGCACCCTGGTTAGGAAAGGCTGGCGTAGCCCTCTACTACAGTGTATGACTCTTATTATGATGTAGGAATGGGACACATACTGACCTCCCGGCGAGTTGATCACCAGCCCCGAAAACAGAAGCTCCACGTTCTCATAGCCGAAATAAAACACCATATGCTGTTTAGGAAAATACAGGGGGGAGACGTCAATGGTTATCGCCTTGTGAACCGCTTCCCTATCTGTATGCTAACCAGGAGAGCCCACCAGTAAGCAGAACCTACCTCACCTTTTTATTTTTTATTATTATTTTTTTTTTAATCACCCAGCTTTCCAAGGCTCCTGAAAGGCTCGTTTGACATCCCACTCGCCTTGAATTGCTGCATAACCTAACAGATATGTCAAAAATTAAGTGTATACCCTTATCCAGTGGACCTCCAGGTATTGCAAAACTACAACTCCCAGCATGCCCAGACAACGGCATGGAGACCACTGCCCTGATCTTTCCTCCCTAGGATGTAAGTAGTTCACTCCATTCCATTTCACACTCACCATCATATGCATGTTACCGCCGCCGCCTCCATCTCCGCCATGTTGGTGCCCGGTCGTAGTCGGGTGGTGGTGACCAGTGTGCGGGTCAGACGTGGTCATGGTATGGTGGTCGTGGGACATTTCGGAAACCTTCAGAAACAGCTATTCACCCGTAAATCCTATAAAAGTGGAAAAAAACAACAACACTCACGTAAGGAACACTTATGAAACAATAAATGTATTATTAATTATTAATAATGAAAGAAAAATGATCATAAATAATGATAATTATAATAATAAATAAAAATACATAATGATAAATAATGATGAAAATAATGATATCATTATTAATAATAAATATATTATTATTAATAATGATAACAACAATGATAATAAAAATAATAAACAATGGCTGATCGGGCAGGAGACTCAGGAGAAATCTCCAGGACACCACGTCCAATCCACCATATTTTACCCTATAACAGCTGAGAACAACCCCCCAGGAGCCCTTGTATGGCGTGTTAATTCTAAACAACCCCCCAGGAGCCCTTATATGGAGTGATAATTCTAAACAACCCCC
This sequence comes from Hyla sarda, assembly GCF_029499605.1. Lineage (NCBI taxonomy): Eukaryota > Metazoa > Chordata > Amphibia > Anura > Hylidae > Hyla > Hyla sarda. Next base: position 8,159,126 of record NC_079197.1, on the reverse strand, counting down.
CAGGAGCCCTTATATGGAGTGTTAATTCTAAACAACCCCCCAGGAGCCCTTATATGGAGTGATAATTCTAAACAACCCCCCAGGAGCCCTTATATGGAGTGATAATTCTAAACAACCCCCCCAGGAGCCCTTATATGGAGTGATAATTCTAAACAACTCCCCCAGGAGCCCTTATATGGAGTGATAATTCTAAACAACTCCCCCAGGAGCCCTTATATGGAGTGTTAATTCTAAACAACCCCCCAGGAGCCCTTATATGGAGTGATAATTCTAAACAACCCCCCAGGAGCCCTTATATGGAGTGATAATTCTAAACAACCCCCCCAGGAGCCCTTATATGGAGTGATAATTCTAAACAACTCCCCCAGGAGCCCTTATATGGAGTGATAATTCTAAACAACCCCCCAGGAGCCCTTATATGGAGTGATAATTCTAAACAACCCCCCAGGAGCCCTTATATGGAGTGATAATTCTAAACAGCCCGATCCATGGGTTTTCCTTCATTTTCACCTTGCTGGCCCATATATGAGTAAGTGCAGACTCCACCTGGACGTCATCCATGGACGACCAGAACAAACTAATTCAGCCGTATCAGAGGATCTGTCCAGGACCAGACACCGGCCCCAGAGGACGTCCCGATTTCTGTGTTTTACTGGCACAGACTCCATATTAGATCTTTGAGGATGATAAGATGTCTGAAGAGCAGAGACGACTTGTCTGCCTATGAGGGCGCTATATCATCTGTAAGGCGGAGTCACTGTGTACATCAAGCAGGTCACACTCAAAGGCTAACATGGGCCAAAAAAAACAAGGTTTAAGTTTATGTGGGCCGCCTAAAAAATAATAAAAAAAAATACCCTCCCTGCACAACACCCCATGTCCCCTTTGCACAAGACCCCATGCCCCCCCCCCCCTGCACAAGACCATGCCACCCTGCACAAGACTGTGCAGTATAGTTCCCCCACCTTAGATTGGCAGTATGTTCCCCCACCTTAGGCTGGCAGTATAGTTCCCCCACCTTAGGCGGGCAGTATAGTTCCCCCACCTTAGGCGGGCAGTATAGTTCCCCCACCTTAGGTGGGCAGTATAGTTCCCCCACCTTAGGCTGGCAGTATAGTTCCCCCACATTAGGTTGGCAGTATAGTTCCCCCACCTTAGGCTGGCAGTATAGTTCCCCCACCTTAGGCTGGCAGTATAGTTCCCCCACCTTAGGCTGGCAGTATAGTTCCCCCACCTTAGGCTGGCAGTATAGTTCCCCCACATTAGGCGGGCAGTATAGTTCCCCCACATTAGGTTGGCAGTATAGTTCCCCCACATTAGGCGGGCAGTATAGTTCCCCCACATTAGGTGGGCAGTATAGTTCCCCCACATTAGGTGGGCAGTATAGTTCCCCCACATTAGGTGGGCAGTATAGTTCCCCCACAGACATACAGTCTTCAGCCATATAGAGTGTATGGCTGGAGGCTGTATGCCTGTGTACTGCCCCACTTCAGTGTTACGATCACCAATCCTCCGGTCCGGGGTCACGATCTACTGCTATGGCCGATGGGCCATAGCAGTAGGTCCCGGGACTGGAGAGGAGCGGTGATCGGAACTCTGAAGATGACGCGCCGCTGGTGACTTACCATGCGCACGTCCTCCTCACTGCTCCGCTCTTCTAAGGGCGCACGCACGGGACGTCAGTGATGTCCCTGCCTGCGCTACCTCCCGGCGGCCCCTGCGTTTTTAAAATTAACGCGGGGCCGCAGAGAGGTAACTGGGGCATCCTTGTGTCCTGAAAAGATTTTTCGCTACACAGGGATGCCAGGCCGCATGTTTGACACCCATGGTGTACATTATATTATTGATTTTGAGTTATATCCTGTATTATACTCCAGAGCTGTACTCACTATTCTGCTGGTGAGATCACTGTGTACATACATTACATTACTTATCCTGTACTGATCCTGAGTTATATCCTGTATTATACCCCAGAGCTGTACTCACTATTCTGCTGGTGAGGTCACTGTGTACATACATTACATTACTTATCCTGTACTGATCCTGAGTTATATCCTGTATTATACTCCAGAGCTGCACTCACTATTCTGCTGGTGAGGTCACTGTGTACATACATTACATTACTTATCCTGTACTGATCCTGAGTTATATCCTGTATTATACTCCAGAGCTGCACTCACTATTCTGCTGGTGGGGTCACTGTGTAGTACTGTGGGGCACCAGTATTGTACACGTCCCCATCCTCAGGCTGTGTATACACTGAGGACCATTTCTGGGTCTTCTCTATAACCTGATTATATGTTGGATGCAGAGAAGGTCGCTCGGTGCCCGGGGCCTGTTCTGCTGTGGATCAGGACATCTTACACGTCAGGACTGTCACAGGTTAATCAGATTACAATGGACCAAACACACTTTGTATCAAATTAAAAATAAATTTTGCCCAAAGTGTAGCTGACAATTTTTTCTTTTTAATCATTAAATTATTTCATAATATCACAATAAACTTAAATCAAGTCTGGAGCTTCACATCCGCCTGAAGATAAATCCACACAAAGGATCATCTATTTATCCACAACAATGTCTCAGATATCACAATAATGTTTGTGTCTGTTATGGGGGTCACAGCGGAGTCTGAAGAAACCCCCCGTGTCAGGCACATCCTAATGTATACAGCAGAATAATGGCAAGTTCTCCCTGTGCGGACCCCCCATGATAAAGTATATATACCCTTCATTCACAGAATCCGGTCCCCGACTGCTCTCCAGGATGTCATACGACGTCCATACAAGAAGGAAGACATTACAGGGCAGCGCCAGAGGAGGTTCTACATGTTTCCCAGCAAGCAATAGGTCTGTCATATATACTCCAGAGCTGTACTCACTATTCTGCTGGTGGGGTCATTGTGTACATACATTACATTACTTATCCTGTACTGATCCTGAGTTATATCCTGTATTATACCCCAGAGCTGTACTCACTATTCTGCTGGTGAGGTCACTGTGTACATACATTACATTACTTATCCTGTACTGATCCTGAGTTATATCCTGTATTATACTCCAGAGCTGTACTCACTATTCTGCTGGTGAGGTCACTGTGTACATACATTACATTACTTATCCTGTACTGATCCTGAGTTATAACCTGTATTATACTACAGAGCTGTACTCACTATTCTGCTGGTGAGGTCACTGTGTACATACATTACATTACTTATCCTGTACTGATCCTGAGTTATATCCTGTATTATACTCCAGAGCTGTACTCACTATTCTGCTGGTGAGGTTACTGTGTACATACATTACATTACTTATCCTGTACTGATCCTGAGTTATATCCTGTATTATACTCCAGAGCTGTACTCGCTATTCTGCCGGTGAGGTCACTGTGTACATACATTACATTACTTATCCTGTACTGATCCTGAGTTATATCCTGTATTATACTCCAGAGCTGTACTCACTATTCTGCTGGTGAGGTCACTGTGTACATACATTACTTATCCTGTACTGATCCTGAGTTATATCCTGTATTATACTCCACAGCTGTACTCACTATTCTGCTGGTGAGGTCACTGTGTACATACATTACATTACTTATCCTGTACTGATCCTGAGTTATATCCTGTATTATACTCCAGAGCTGTACTCACTATTCTGCTGGTGAGGTCACTGTATACATTACATTACTTATCCTGTACTGATCCTGAGTTATATCCTGTATTATACTCCAGAGCTGTACTCACTATTCTGCTGGTGAGGTCACTGTGTACATACATTACATTACTTATCCTGTACTGATCCTGAGTTATATCCTGTATTATACTCCAGAGCTGTACTCACTATTCTGCTGGTGAGGTCACTGTGTACATACATTACATTACTTATCCTGTACTGATCCTGAGTTATATCCTGTATTATACTCCAGAGCTGTACTCACTATTCTGCTGGTGAGATCACTGTGTACATACATTACATTACTTATCCTGTACTGATCCTGAGTTATATCCTGTATTATACTCCAGAGCTGTACTCACTATTCTGCTGGTGAGGTCACTGTGTACATACATTACATTACTTATCCTGTACTGATCCTGAGTTATATCCTGTATTATACTCCAGAGCTGTACTCGCTATTCTGCTGGTGAGGTCACTGTGTACATACATTACATTACTTATCCTGTACTGATCCTGAGTTATATCCTGTATTATACTCCAGAGCTGTACTCACTATTCTGCTGGTGGGGTCACTGTGTACATACATTACATTACTTATCTTGTACTGATCCTGAGTTATATCCTGTATTATACTCCAGAGCTACCTTATATGTCAGTGTTTCCCAACCAGTGTGCCTCCAGCTGATGCAAAACGACAACACCCAGCATGTCCGGACAGCCAACGGCTGTCCGGGCATGCTGGGTGTTGTAGTTTTGCAATTTCACCGACCATCATAGGCCTCAAATACAAGAACTAAAGCAGAGACTATTAGAGATGTTGCCCATGGCAACCACATTTTAGCTGAGTGATCTGACTGGTTGCTATGGACAACATCTCTTCCTAGTTCTTGTATATGAGGCCTGTGATGGTCGGTGGGTTGTAAAGTATTTTACCAAAACTTCTGGCACCACCATGGCCATACTGAGAGGAAAGAGGTTAGCGACCGTAGTCATGGCAATGGCGGCTGGTATCACTGACCTTACTGGTTCTACCGGGTGTTACCGCCTGGACGCCAGCAGAATTACATAACCCGGCATTAATGGAAAACAGAGGACAATATTGAGCAAGACTGGAAACGAGAGCCGGACGCTTAAAATAGACGCCGAGGATTCGTCACCGGGAGCTCATAGGTGGCAAAACATATCGGCCATGTTCACACCTGCGGAATTTCCATGCAGAATTCCGCCACGGAAGTTCCGAGTTTCATCTCTGCAGAAAGTATGAACCTGTTCCTTCTTTCCGAGGGCTTCGCACGGAATGCATTGCCGTCTATGAGAATTTCCGTGTGGACATTCCGAAGTGTGAACATAGCCTCTACATACAAGGACTACAATCCCCAGCAGATGTCATATAGTTCTGTATCATTGGTAGAGGAGACTGTCACCTACAGGTGGACCCGACCTATCCATCACAGTCCACTGATCAATGGGTGCAATACTTCATATCCTCTGTGGTGGCGCTACAGACATGTTTCCCTATAGATTGCAGCTGATCAATGGGGGGTCCCAGAAGGAGAGAAATTTATATTAGGCAAAACCCAGGTGCTTTATTAAAACTAAGAATTTTGTGGTGCAGATGAGGGGACACTAATGACTGTGACACAGGGGAGCGATGAGGGAACACTAATGACTGTGACACAGGGGGAGATGAGGGGACACTAATGACTGTGACACAGGGGGAGATGAGGGGACACTAATGACTGTGACACAGGGAGATAAGGGGACACTAATGACTGTGACACAGGGAGATGAGGGGACACTAATGACTGACACAGGGGAGATGAGGGGACACTAATGACTGTGACACAGGGAGATGAGGGGACACTAATGACTGACACAGGGGAGATGAGGGGACACTAATGACTGTGACACAGGGGGAGATGAGGGGACACTAATGACTGACACAGGGAGAGATGAGGGGACACTAATGACTGTGACACAGGGAGAGATGAGGGGACACTAATGACTGTGACACAGGGAGATGAGGGGCACTAATGACTGTGACACAGGGAGATGAGGGGCACTAATGACTGACACAGGGGGAGATGAGGGGACACTAATGACTAACACAGGGAGATGAGGGGCACTAATGACTGTGACACAGGGGAGAGATGAGGGGCACTAATGACTGTGACACAGGGGAGAGATGAGGGACACTAATGACTGACAGGGAGATGAGGGGCACTAATGACTGTGACACAGGGGGAGATGAGGGGACACTAATGACTAACACAGGGAGATGAGGGGCACTAATGACTAACACAGGGAGAGATGAGGGGACACTAATGACTGTGACACAGGGGGAGATGAGGGGACACTAATGACTGTGACACAGGGAGATAAGGGGACACTAATGACTGTGACACAGGGAGATGAGGGGACACTAATGACTGACACAGGGGAGATGAGGGGACACTAATGACTGTGACACAGGGAGATGAGGGGACACTAATGACTGACACAGGGGAGATGAGGGGACACTAATGACTGTGACACAGGGGGAGATGAGGGGACACTAATGACTGACACAGGGAGAGATGAGGGGACACTAATGACTGTGACACAGGGAGAGATGAGGGGACACTAATGACTGTGACACAGGGAGATGAGGGGCACTAATGACTGTGACACAGGGGGAGATGAGGGGACACTAATGACTAACACAGGGAGATGAGGGGCACTAATGACTGTGACACAGGGGAGAGATGAGGGACACTAATGACTGACAGGGAGATGAGGGGCACTAATGACTAACACAGGGAGAGATGAGGGGACACTAATGACTGTGACACAGGGAGATGAGGGGCACTAATGACTAACACAGGGAGAGATGAGGGGACACTAATGACTGTGACACAGGGAGATGAGGGGCACTAATGACTAACACAGGGAGAGATGAGGGGACACTAATGACTGACACAGGGAGAGATGAGGGACACTAATGACTGACAGGGAGATGAGGGGACACTAATGACTGTGACACAGGGGGAGATGAGGGGACACTAATGACTGACACAGGGAGAGATGAGGGACACTAATGACTGACAGGGAGATGAGGGGCACTAATGACTAACACAGGGAGAGATGAGGGGACACTAATGACTGACACAGGGGAGAGATGAGGGGACACTAATGAATGTGACACAGGGGAGAGATGAGGGGACAGTAATACATGTGACACAGGGGAGAGATGAGGGGACACTAATGACTGTGACACAGGGGAGAGATGAGAGGACACTAATGAATGTGACACAGGGGAGAGATGAGGGGCACTAATGAATGTGACACACGGGAGAGATGAGGGGACACTAATGACTGTGACACAGGAGAGAGATGAGAGGACACTAATGAATGTGACACAGGAGAGATGAGAGGACACGCATTATAGAGATGTCCTACAGCAGTGTTTCCCAACCAGGGTGCCTCCAGCTGTCTGGGCATTCTGGAAGTTGTAGTTTTGCAACAGCTGGAGGCTCTCTAAATTGAAAACATTGCCCTAAAGCCTCCTCATTACACATAATGACAAGATGCTGAGATAATAGAGCTGTTTGCAGGGTGGAGCTTCCATTGCTCTTCCTATAGCTCCCAGTAAGTTAAAGGGGTACTCCGGTGGAAAACATACATTTTTTTTTTTTAATCAACCAGAAAGTTAAACAGATTTGTAAATGATTTCTAAAAAAAAAAAAAATCTTTATCCTTCCAGTACATATTAGCAGCTGTATGCTACAGAGGAAATTCTTTTCTTTTTGAATTTCTTTTTTGTCTTGTCCACAGTGCTCTCTGCTGACACCTGATGCCCGTATCAGGGACAAAAAAGAAATAAAAAAAGAAAATTTCTTCAGTAGCATACAGCTGCTAAAAAATACTGGAAGGATAAAGATTTTTTAATAGAAGTAATTTACAAATCTGTTTATCTTTCTGGCACCAGTTGATTTATATAAATAAATAAATAAATAAATAAATAAATAAATAAATGTTTTCCACCGGTGTACCCCTTTAAGGGGAGAGTAGTATATAGGTGTTCTCCGCGGTCAGATCTCAATCTATAAGTATTAGACCCCCCCCTCCCCCTCCCAGCACTCAAAACTAGATCACTGCCCCTTGAAATAAAAACAATATCTAAGTATTCCTATAACAATCCATGCTCACCTGCCGAGAGGAGCGGATCTGATGAATCCCCAGGGTGACAGGTCTATAGGAAGAAGGGCTTAGATACCGAGATACTCCTCCCCATCATTTACATGAGCATCACCCGTCACCGGCCCTGCGGCCCCCGGCACATCCCATGTACAATATCTCTAACAGGCGGAACATGACACTGAGTTAACTCCATAAATGCTTCTTATATATTAAAATGACTGAAGATAAAAGAAAAAAGGAAAAACTATAATACATAATATATACACACAGAGACAGACACCAAGAGACAGAGACAGACAGACAGAGACAGACAGACAGACAGACAGAGACACAGAGACAGACAGACAGAGAGACACCGAGACAGACAGACACCGAGACACACACACCGAGACACCCACCGAGACACAGAGACAGACAGACAGACACAGAGACAGACAGACAGACACCGAGACACAGAGACAGACAGACAGACACCGAGACACAGAGACAGACAGACAGACACCGAGACACAGAGACAGACAGACAGACACCGAGACACAGAGACAGACAGACAGACACCGAGACACAGAGACAGACAGACAGACACCGAGACACAGAGACAGACAGACAGACACCGAGACACAGAGACAGACAGACACCGAGACACAGAGACAGACAGACAGACAGACACCGAGACAGACAGACAGACACCGAGACAGACAGACAGACACCGAGACACAGAGACAGACACCGAGACACAGAGACAGACAGACAGACAGACACCGAGACAGACAGACAGACACCGAGACAGACAGACAGACACCGAGACAGACAGACAGACACCCAGAGACAGACAGACAGACACCCAGAGACAGACAGACAGACACCCAGAGACAGACAGACAGACACCCAGAGACAGACAGACAGACACCCAGAGACAGACAGACAGACACCCAGACAGACACCCAGAGACAGACAGACAGACACCCAGAGACAGACAGACAGACACCCAGAGACAGACAGACAGACACCCAGAGACAGACAGACAGACACCCAGAGACAGACAGACAGACACCCAGAGACAGACACCCAGAGACAGACACCCAGAGACAGACACCCAGAGACAGACACCCAGAGACAGACACCCAGAGACAGACACCGAGACACAGACACAGAGACACAGACACAGAGACACAGAGACAGACACCGAGACAGAGACAGACAGACACAGAGACAGACACAGAGACACACACACAGAGACACACACAGAGACAGACACCAAGACACAGAGACACACACAGAGACAGACACAGAGACACAGAGACACACACAGAGACAGACACAGAGACACACACACAGAGACACACACAAAGAGACACAGAGACAGACAGACAGAGAGACACACACAGAGACAGACACAGAGACACACACAGAGACACACACAGAGACACACACAGAGTCACACACAGAGACACACAGAGACACACACAGAGACACACACAGAGACACACACAGAGACAGACACAGAGACAGACACAGAGACAGACACAGAGACAGACACAGAGACAGACACAGAGACAGACACAGAGACAGACACCGAGACAGACACCGAGACAGACACCGAGACAGACACCGAGACAGACACCGAGACAGACACCGAGACACAGACACCGAGACACAGACAGACAGACACAGAGACAGACAGACAGAGTAAAATTCCAAAAAATAATATATTCCCAGCATTGCTTCTTGGCATTTTTTATTTTTCTTTTACATTTTTTTATTTTAATTTATTTCAACTGAAAAACAACGCCAGAAGAAAAGCCAAAACCAAACCCCCCTTGCCACTTTTTCGTCCTCCAAGAGAAGTCTATGGCTACGTTTAGACGGCAGAATTTCCACAATTCCACACAAATTCCTGCAGAATTTGCATGGAATTTGGGCTGAATTTCTTTGTTTTCAGAATATGGAATTTCGGATGAAATTCAAGCCCCACTGACTTCAATGGGATTCTGCCGCGGAATTCTGCAAAATATAATACTGGTCTTCCAGTCACACAGCTGAAATGCAGATTTCCGCTAAAATAGGACGGCGGAAATTCCACTGAAGTGAACGTACAGTAAATTTCGACGGAATTTCCAGCAGAATTCTGCACGGAAATTCTGCCGTCTGAACAAAGCCCACGGGAGAAAAAGACGCCAAGATTCCCTAAAAAATAAAAAAATAAAAATTACAAAGGATTATATATGAAAAAAATAAGCTTTTTTTGGGGTGTTTTTTTTTCACTCTTCTGCATTTCTATTATGATATATTAGATCTCATTTGGATCTATACAAATTTTACAATTTTTAAAGGCTCCACATTCATGATTAAATGGCGCAGTGTGTGCGTCTATCCATTCATTCGTAATGTATCTGCATGTGGCCCCTTTAAAAATCCAATTTCACCTCGCTCTTCTCTTCCTTGATACGTGACGGGCTCGAGCTCCTGCACACGACAATCCGCCCGGACGTTCCCAAAAGGTACACACTACACAGTAAGTGTAGGCAAACAGCGCAAAACTTTTGGCAGAACACGGAGATTCCGCGAGTCAGAAACACGACCGATGTAAAAAAAAAAAAAAAAAAGGTTATTTCCTGCATCAGGAGCCACCGGGAAACATCTGTCACTGCAAGAAGCAGCACATATCTGTGTTTCCCCAACCAGGGTGCCTCCAGCTGTTGCAAAAGTACAACTCCCAGCATGCCCAGACAGCCAACGGCTGTCTGGGCATGCTGGGTGTTGTACTTTTGCAACAGCAGGAGGCACCCAGGTTGGGAAGCACCAACAAACATATCGACAGTGCATTCAGAAAGTATTCAGACCCTTTTCACACGTTTTGTTATGTTGCGGCTAAAAACAAAATCCAAGTGTCTCTCCCCCCCCCCCCCCCCAATCATTCTTACTCAATGCCCCATAAGTGAAAACAAAATTTTTGAGATTTTAGCAAATTTCTTGCCGATTGGATTGGATATGATATGGGAAGACGCAGCCCTGTCTATATAAAGGTCTCGCAGCTGGCAACGCATTTCAGAGCAAAAACCGAGTCATGAGGCGGGAAAGGACTGCCTGTAGAGCTCAGACAGGATTTGAGGAGGCAACGGCCCCGTGTATATAAAAGGTCTCACAGCTGGCAACGTATATCAGAGCAAACACCAAGTCATGAGAGGGAAAGGACTGCCTGTAGAGCTCAGACAGGATTTGAGGAGGCAACGGCCCCGTGTATATAAAAGGTCTCACAGCTGGCAACGTATATCAGAGCAAACACCAAGTCATGAGGAGTAAAGGACTGCCTGTAGAGCTCAGACAGGATTTGAGGAGGCAACGGCCCTGTGTATATAAAAGGTCTCACAGCTGACAACGTATATCAGAGCAAAAACCAAGCCATGAGAAGGAAAGGACTGCCTGTAGAGCTCAGACAGGATTTGAGGAGGCAACGGCCCTGTGTATATAAGGTCTCACAGCTGACAACGTATATCAGAGCAAAAAGCAAGCCATGATGAGGAAAGGAGTGCCTGTAGAGCTCAGACGGGATTTTAGGAGGCAACGACCCTGTGTATATAAGGTCTCACAGCTGACAACGTATATCAGAACAAAGACCAATCCATGATGAGGAAAGGAGTGCCTGTAGAGCTCAGTGACAGGATCGGGGAATACACAGCCCTGGCTATATAAGGTCTCCCAGCTGACAACGCATATCAGATTTAAAACTGAGCCATGAGAAGGGGAAGGACTGCCTGTAGAGCTCAGAGACAGGACAATGCTTTTTTTAAGAATAAATAATAATAAACAATATAGATAAATGAGAGAGACACAGACAGACAGACAGACAGACAGACAGTTACGCTGCCACTAGACATGTCTGATTGCAGGGGTCCCGCCGCTGGGACCCCCAGCCATCTCCAGCGTGGCACCCTGTAATCCAAAGCACGGAGCGAACTCCACTCTGTGCCCCATAATGGGTGACCACAGCCGTCACGTCCCCTCTATTCATGTCTATGGAAGGGGGCGTGATGGTTGAGCACTTGCCTTCCCGCCCCCTCCCATAGACAAGAATAGAGGGGGCATGGCATGAAGCCCCTGGCTGCCGTGTTCAGATCGTCGGAGATTGTCGGGGGTCCTAGTGGCCCGTCCCCCGCGATCAGACTTGTTATCCCCTAGCCTTTGGAGTACCCCTTTAAACAAAGCCAGGAGGTGGAAAGTAATGCATGTAGAGCTCATACAGAATTGTGTAGAGGCGAAAATCTTAAGGAGACAAAAACATTTCTGCTGCATTGAACGTTCTCAAGAGCTCAGAGGTCTCCATAATTCTTATATGGAGGAACAAGGAACAACCAGGACTTGTCCTAGAGCTGCCATCCCTCCAATCACTGGCTGAGGCAGGACACCGGTGCTGGAGGTCAATAGGAGACGTACTGACCCCCAGCACCAGTAAGTGGAGTAAGGTGGAGACCGGGAGCAGAGATACCAGTGGGCCCCGTCCATATTACGGATTCTCTGTTGCAGCAGCCACTGATTTCAATGGGAATTTCACACGTTGGAAGATCCGCGATGGCACTTCCAACGAGAAACTGAATGTTGGCGCCATTTCCGGTTAATTTTGAGAAAATTGTTGAACCCTTAGGCCTCGTTCACATGGCGGAATGGAAAAATTAAGCTCAGGAATTCAGTTGTTATCAATGAGATACTGTTCCGCCATGTAAACATCTGCAGTGGAAATTCCCATTCCGGCCTCGACAGAAAGAATGGACATTGCCCCCCCCCCCCATATAGTCTGACACTATAGAAAGTGCGCTCTTATCTATGTGGGGTAAATGCGACACTTGAGGAGCGGCGAAGAAGCTATTGACATTGTACAGATAGGACAGGTTGTCTATTAACAATGTATTCACCTTCGTACGAGGGAACAATGTTATCAGCAATTCTTTATGGTGCACGAGTTTTCCCCGAGTCAGCATTACACGGACGTTACACCATTCACTAAGACGCCTCATTATACCAGACGCACAGATTGTGAATGGGTATATATATAAGAAGACGGGATCATACATGGGTTCCATTTTTAACCACCAGGGACAAATGGGATATGTTCCCCCCAGGACTGAGAGCCTAGAGCTCCAAACTGTAGACCTCCAGCTGTTAAAAAACTACAACTCCCAGAATTCCCGGACAGCCAACGCGCTGTAGTTGTAGTTTTGCAACAGCTGAAAGTCCATTGTCCTAGACCCTAGGTCTCCAAACTGTGGACCTCCAGCATTTCTGCAACATCTGGAGGTCCAGTTTGGAGACCGCTGGCCCAGACCCTAGATCTACAAACTAACGACTGTTTGGGCATGCTGGGAGTTGTAGTTTTTCAACAGCTGAAGCTCTAGTGACCCAGACTCCAGGTCTCCAAATTGTGGACCTCCAGTTGTTTTGCAACATCTAGAGGTCCAGTTTTGAGACCAATGGCCTAGACCAGTGATTTTCAACCTGCGGACCTCCAGATGTTGCAAAACTATAACTCCCAGCATGTCTAGACCAGTGGTTTTCAACCTGCGAACCTTCAGATGTTGCAAAACTATAACTCCCAGCATGCCCGGACAGCTGTTGGGAGTTGTAGTTTTGCAACATCTGGAGGTCCGCAGGTTAGAGACCACTGGCCTAGACCCTAGGTCTCCAAACTGTTGGCCTCCAGCGGCTGCAAAACTACAACTCCCAGCATGCCTAGACCAGTGGTTTTCAACCTGCAGACCTCCAGTGTTGTAAAACTACAACTCCCAGCATGCCCGGACAGCCGTTGGGAGTTGTAGTTTTGCAACATCTGCAGGTTGGAGACCCCTAGCCCAGACCCTAGGTCTCCAAACTGTTGACCTCCAGCGGTTGCAAAACTACAACCCCCAGCATGCCCGGACAGCCGTTGGCTGTCCGGGCATGCTGGGAGTTGTAGTTTTGCAACAGCTGAAGGTCCAGTGATCTAGAGTCTAGGTCTTCAAACTGTGGACCTCCAGTAGTTCTGCAACATCTGGAGGTCCAGTTTGGAGACCACTGGCCTAGAGGCTCCTCCGCCACCTTGGTGGTCTTACAATGATTCCATTCAGCCAAGAAGTGGCGGCCATATTTGCTGGCTGTCTCGATACCATCCGTGGACATCAGTGAAGAAGGCATCACACATGCACAACCATCTCTCCTATATGTGAGGTCCCGTCCCCCCCCCCCCACACACCCACCAACTAAATTTCACCCCGTTCACCACCATCTGGACCAACACTAACCCCAAATATTTCCTAATGTCCATGAATTTCTGCACAACGCCCCAATTTGACCCAGGTCAGAGTCATAAACTTTTACTGCTGCCATTAAACTCAATGGAAACGTCGTCGACGTATCTCGAAGGTGCAAGGCAGAAGGGCCAAGGATCTTTTTTATTTTTTTATTATCCCACAATTACCCAGAATTCTCCCAGAAAAACACTTTGAAAAAAAAAAAAAAAAAAAATCTTTAGCCGTAATTAATGAGAACTGACATCGCTATAAAGAAAAAGGCAAATAAAAAAAGTTGTATAAAGTAGGGCAACTAAATGAGTTTATAAAAAGTTCCATGGCCATTAAAATCCTCTTCTTGAGAGATGTACCCCTTAGGCTAGGTTCACACTACTGTTAGGAGCCGCCCCGTTATACACCAGTTATTAAAGAATAACGGATCAAATAAAAAAACGGTCATGACGTTTTAAAACTGATGTCAGATGTCCGTTATTTTAAGGGATATTCTGCAAAAACATTATGAACGCCTGTAATCAGTTTCTGTCAATTTTTTCATCAGTTTTTAACTGTTAGTCTGTTAAAGGGGTACTCCGGTGGGGGGGAAAAAAATGTCTCTTAAATCAACTGGTGCCAGAAAGTAAAACAGATTTGTAAATTAAAAAATCTTAATCCTTCCAGTACTCATTAGCGGCTGAATACTACAGAGGAAATTCTTTTATTTTTGGATTTCTTATCACGAGCACAGTGCTCTCTGCTGACACCGCTGTCCATTTTAGGAACTGTCCAGAGCAGCACATGTTTGCTATGGGGATTTTACTCCTGCTCTGGACAGTTCCTAAAATGGACAGAGGTGTCAGCAGGGAGCACTGTGCTTGTGACAAAAGAAATCCCAAAACAAAAGAATTTCCTCTGCAGTATACAGCTTCTAATAAGTTTTGGAAGGATTAAGATTTTTCAATAGAAGTAATTAACAAATCAGTTTAATTTTTCTGGCATCAGTTAAAAAAAATAAAAAATAAATAAAAGGTTTTCCACCGGAGTACCCCTTTAAATGTAACCCATTTTTAACCCACCCTGGTTGTGAGACTTTACTGAGCATGCTCAATAGCAATAACGGATCATAACGGAAGATAAAATAATGGAGCATAGCGGATGATGCTTATGGTCAGTCATCCATTGACTATGTTAAATTTATAACGGCCGCTTATTTTTGACAGGGAAAGAATTAGTGCAAGCAGCGTCATTTCTCCTGACAAAATAACGGACAAAACCAATAACTGACAGTAACTGATGAGAAAGGATGCATAAGGGAACCCATTAAGGGGTACTCCAGTGAAATTTTTTTTTTTCTTAAATCAACTGGTGCCAGAAAGTTAACCAGATTTGTAAATTACTTCTATTAAAAAATCTTAATCCTTCCAGTACTTATTAGCTGCTGAATACTGCAGAGGAAATTCTTTTCTTTTTGGAACACAGAGCTCTCTGCTGACATCTGTCCATTTTAGATCCGTTAAAAAAAAAACAGTAAATAAAATAAATAAATCATTTAAATAAAAGATGCACAACCATTAAAAAAGTTGCACCACTAAACATATGCTTAGGTTACTAGGAGCACAAAAATATACACAAAAACAATAATATAATAAAAAAAAAATAATAATAATAATAATAAAAATTACATTAATAAAATAAATAATAATGATAATAGTAAATAAATAAAACAAAGCCAAGTGACCGGATACAGAGAGGGCAGCCCTGGGCACATTTTTTCCCCTAGCCCAGGTGGCCACGTGTCTATATTATCGCCACAAAACTTATGGGTTATATTACTAAAAACACAAAACAAACACATTCAAATTAAATAAATAAATAATAAAATTGAATAGTTTTAAAATATATAGGTGGTCACGTGTCTATATATTCGCTCCTCCAATTACATCAGGTTTATGGATGTTCAAAGTCTCAGGAAGTAAAGCGAAAGTCGTCGCAAATCAGCAATACAGCCGCTAATTATTAACCATGACATGACTGATAAACAAAAGGACATACATGGGATCCAGGAAACAAGGCAAAAGCCATTCAGCATCTCAGAAAAGCTGGGTGGTCAATTGTCCTCATCTAAAGCAGTGTGCATTCTGAGAGTTGTAGTTTTGCAACAGCTGAAGGCACCCTGGTTAGGAAACACATGGAAATGGCCACATTTATTGGTCAATTTTAAATTAATCTATTGAAGTATTTATTTAATTAAATTTAATAAAAAAACAGTGATAAAATATAAAATGACGCCCACAAGGCCCAAACGGCGTCTGCTAACTTCAAGGTAAATAGAGAGAACCTGATTTCTGCCACCCAATAGTCACACATGGCTTACTAGTTACTGGACCTGGAGAAGGAACAAGGAAAAAAAAGGATCCGTGAGGAAAAGGAAAAGACAACTTCACCGCAGGAGCCAAGACACAGGATTAAATCCAGTAATAGAGATTATATCTCACCTGGTGCCTGCTCACCTGTATATTCTTCTACATAAGGGCCGTATTATAGTAGTTATATTCTTGTATATAGGAGCAGTATTATAGTAGTTATATTCTTGTATATCGGAACAGTATTATAGTAGATATATTCTTGTATATAGGAGGCAGTATTATAGTAGTTATATTCTTGTATATAGGAGCAGTATTATAGTAGTTATATTCTTGTATATAGGAGCAGTATTATAGTAGTTATATTCTTGTATATAGGAGCAGTATTATAGTAGTAATATTCTTGTATATAGGAGCAGTATTATAGTAGTTATATTCTTGTATATAGGGGCAGTATTATAGTAGTTATATTCTTGTATATAGGAGCAGTATTATAGTAGTTATATTCTTGTATATAGGACCAGTATTATAGTAGTTATATTCTTGTATATAGGGGCAGTATTATAGTAGTTATATTCTTGTATATAGGGGCAGTATTATAGTAGTTATATTCTTGTATATAGGGGCAGTATTATAGTAGTTATATTCTTGTATATAGGAGCAGTATTATAGTAGTTATATTCTTGTATATAGGAGGCAGTATTATAGTAGTTATATTCTTGTATATAGGGACAGTATTATAGTAGTTATATTCTTGTATATAGGAGCAGTATTATAGTAGTTATATTCTTGTATATAGGAGCAGTATTATAGTAGTTATATTCTTGTATATAGGAGCAGTATTATAGTAGTTATATTCTTCTATATAGGAGCAGTATTATAGTAGTAATATTCTTGTATATAGGATCAGTATTATAGTAGTTATATTCTTCTATATAGGAGGCAGTATTATAGTAGTAATATTCTTGTATATAGGATCAGTATTATAGTAGCTATATTCTTGTATATAGGAGCAGTATTATAGTAGTTATATTCTTGTATATAGGATCAGTATTATAGTAGCTATATTCTTGTATATAGGAGCAGTATTATAGTAGTTACGGTATATTATTGTATATATCAATCCCTATTGTTCAGCCCAGTTACCGGTTAATTTGGGTAATGAGGTTTCTCCTTGTTTGTGACCACTGAGCCGGAGTGTAAAACAATAGGCGCCGATCTGATCATAGTTGAAATGCGGACATATTTGTTGAGGTTCCCCGGGCAGGATGACACAGGGAGAGGATCTCTTGGCCTGGGTGGACTTTGAGCCCACTGGTTCAGTAACTTGAGCCTTTCCGACAAACTTGCATTAAACAATCAGGGCTGTGGTCTATGTGGAAACTAGGGCTGCACGATTTGGGAAAAATGTGCAATTGCGATTATGGAGGTAAATATTGCGATATAATAAACCAAATGGTGAAATTCCCCCATTTCATGTCTAATCCCCCGCAATCAGACATCTTAACCCCTATTCTGTGGGTTTTGCCGCGTGTGTCCCGATCAGCTCCACTGAGCTACCAGCATGTGTTTTTGGCATTTTAGACGCCGCAATCAACTTTGATCGCAGCATCTAAATGGTTAATGCCGGACATCACTCGGATCGGTTATGGCCGGCATTAGCCACTATGAAGTGAGCTTAGCTCCTGCTTTATACACCTGCCGCACGGCTGCGCCATTTATAAACAGCAGCCATTCATGGTGGGGTTAACCTCCTCCCAGCGTTCGGCACTGCTGGGAGGGGAAACAGTAAAACTCTCGCCGGATTGGCCGGACCGCGCTTCCTGGAGGATGAGAATACAGCCACCAATGGGACCGGAGCGGGGAGCGGCGGCTCCCATGCTGTGCGGCCTCCGGCGTGAGTCTCCCCGTTTCCACTCCAAGCATAATCGCTAAATTTTGTGAAGCGCGGAATCGTTATATCGCAATTTCCAATTATCGCGATTCGATTGGGATTGCGATATTTTGTGGAGCCTTAGTGGAAACATATGATTTCCATTGAATAAGACGGTTGTTGCAAAACTACAACTCCCAGCATGCCCGGACAGCCGTTGGCTGTCCGGGCCTGCTGGGAGTTGTAGTTTTGCAACAGCTGGAGGACCACAGTTTGGAGACCACTGGTATATAGACTGCAGCTCTTACTACCAGCTCTTAAAAAGGGGCAGCCATGCTCTCAGGGCACAGAAAGTCTGTGTGATCTGCCATACAATCTGACAATCATGTGACCCCTAAGCATAAATCACATGACTCTGACTAAGCTTTATGACTTTCAGATTTCTTTGGAAGGAAATAGCTTTTTGTGGAATTAGAAAAAAAAAAAAAAATTATTTCCTCTTATTTTTAATTTTTTTTTTAATTAATTTTTTTTTTTTTTTTTTTACAGGGTGAAAACAATTATTATATTTTAAATATATTTATTTATTATTTATTTATTTCCCAAAAGCAGACAATGATCATTCATACTGTCCTTCTACATGTGCATTGTGTATAGACGTTTCTTTCTGCATTTATATACAGCGGATCGGGTGATAAAATCCGCTGTAGTGATCAAATCCGTTCTGTGTTTGAGGAATAAAAAGATATAATGAGAAAAGCAAATGCTACAACAAACACAGCGGGAGCCAAGCAAAACAAGCCGGGCGCAATGTCCATGCCATCGGCTGTGCAAACACGTGGGCTGGCACATTACGGAATACCAGGAAAGGAATCTTCAGCAAACTGAAGGATGTTTGTTTATTGCATCAGATATAAAATGTTACAAAGCAGGAAACGACGCGTTTCGGGTCTTCCTGGCATGTTGTCATGACTATGGGTCTGGAAGACCCGTAATGTGTCGGGGCTTATTGCTTTGTAACATTGGATGTATATGTATTGTATCAGATATCCAATGTGCCAAAACAAAAAGGTGATGCGTTTTGGGGTCTTCCTGACACTGGCACGATGTCATTACTATGGGTCAAGAAGACCCGAAACGTGTCGGGGATTTCTTGCTTTGTAACATTGGATGTATATGTATTGCATCAGATATACAATGTTACACAAAAAGAAAAGAAAAAAGTGAGACATTTCGGGTCTTCCTGACCCTGGCATGTTGTTATGACTATGGGTCAGGAAGACCCAAAACATGTTCGGTACTTCTTGCTTTGTAACGTTGGATTGCATCAGATATCCAACGTGTTTGTTTTTTTAACGTTGGATATCTGATGCAATAAATATACAGCCAACGTTACAATGCAAGAAATCCTGACATGTTTTGGGTTTCTTGACCCATAGTCATAAAAACATGGCCGGTTCAGGAAGACCCGTAACGAGTCACCTTTTTGTTTTGGAACGTTTAATATCTGATGCAATAAATATACAAATAGGTGACACGTTTCGTGTTTTCCTGACCCTGTCATGTTGCCATGACTATGGGTCAGGAAGACGTGAAACGTGTCAGTTTTTTGTTTTGCTTTGTAACATTGAATATCTGATGGAATACATATACATCTGTTTACTGCACCTTCAGTTTGGCTGGGGCGGTCAGTTTTGTTGATCATTTGATAATATAGAATATTCTAAACTAGGGACATCCCGATACAGACACTAGTATCAGTGACCTACAGGGCGTTCGTAGGAGTCTCCGATCCATCCAGATCCCTGCAGATCGCATGGACACCGCGTCATCAGTAGGCAAAGAATCCCTCTCACCTTCACTCTCGTGCTAAGGCCTCTTCCCCATTCACTCTTTTATCCGGAGTGGTGCAGGACCTGCCATTCATGCGGCAGGTCCTGCACCACTCCAGCTTGCAGGAATAGGTCCTGTACTACTAACAGAGAGGAGGATGCAGAAGTCTCGGCATCGGAGAAGAAGAAAAGGTGAGACATATTTTCTGGGGGCTTCTTCCTAATAGGGGGGAACCCTACCTACTTTTTGCAGACTTCCCTACCTTCTTATCTTCTTGGAGCATTGATGTAACAGGAGGGATTTCTTACCTACTGGGGGCTTCTACCTAAAAAGGGGTGAGGGTTCTACTGCTGGCCTTAAAGGGGTACTCCGACGGAAAACAATTTTTTTTAAATCCACTGGTGCCAAAAAGTTTAACAGATTTGTAAATTACTTCTATTTAATCCTACTCCTTCCAGGACTTATCAGCTGCTGTATGCTCCACAGGAAGTTGTATAGTTATTTTCTGACTGACCACAGTGCTCTATTCCGACACCTCTGTCCGTGTCAGGAACTGCTCTCCTGCTCCGGACAGTTCCTGACACGGACGGACGTGTCAGCAGAGAGCACTGTGGTCAGTCTGGAAAGAACTACACAACTTCCTGTGGAGCATACAGCAGCTGATAAGTACTAGAAGGATTAAGATTAAATAGAAGTCATTTACAAGCATTTATAACTTTCTGGCATCAGTTGATTGGGAACATTTTTTTTTCCCCACCAGAGTACCCCTTTAACCTAAAAGGGGGATTCCCTAATTACCTACATTTTGGGAACCTCTACCTGAAACGGGAGGATTCCCTACCTACTGGGGGCTTCTACCTAACATGGGAATGAACTGCCAAGGTCTAGGCCAGTTTTTCCCCAACAAGGGTGCAAAACTACAACACCCAGCATGCCCAGACGACCAAAGGAAACAGCTGGAGGCCCCCTGGTTGGGAAAACACTGGCCTAGGCAGATAACTCCACAGCTTTGATCTACAAATGGTGAGATGGTGAATTATGGACATTTGCATCGGGATCTATATATTGACTGTATAGGACCAGGAGTAGTGCCGGGCGCCCATCATATCCAGTTAGTGACGGCTCATGTGGCATACACACTGGCAAACAGAGGGCACAGCAGGCGATTCAGCCATCTGCATTGAGACCATTGTGTTATGTAAACACCTGATGTATCTCTTATGTGGATACATTATGTCAGTAAACACAGGGTCACAGAGTGATACAATGTATCCAGGACAATATACAGAACAATCTACTGTACCGTCACATATTGTGTGGCCCCCATAGGGTTAATCAGCATTTTCACCGTAAGTCCTGACCTTGAGTCACCTATCAATCACCCTGGGGGGCTCCCATAGACTGCTCGGGGGGCATAGGACAAATATGGTAACTGCCCAGGGGTCTATTTATACCAGTGTTAGCCATTGGTTGCAAAACTACAACACCCAGCATGCCCGCACAGCCAACGTGCATAATACACCATTATATACACAGGCACTGTATGACAGTACTACATGGGTACTATATGTGGGTATAATTACCAGAATTGGCAATACAGCCTGGTACAATCTTTTGTCACTATATGGAGCCATTACTACTACTGTTTGGTGCTCCCTATACCAGTGGTCTTCAACCTGCGGACCTCCAGATGTTGCAAAACTACAACTCCCAGCATGCCCGGACAGCCGACGGCTGTCCGGGCATGCTGGGAGTTGTAGTTTTGCAACATCTGGAGGTCCGCAGGTTGAAGACCACTGCCCTATACAATACTAGACATATGAGCACTATATGACAGCATTACATAGCAGCAGTATGTGGTTATTATAACTAGCAATGGCCCTACTGCACAGCATTGCCTAGAAGTAATGTATGGCAGCATTAGGTAGCACCATTTGGCGCCATTTTTACTACTAGTATTGCCACTGTTTTGTGTTCCCTATGAGACAGTAGGTATATAGGCTCTGTAATAGACACTATATGGCGACATTTTAATTACTACTGATAGCATACATGTTCCTTATGAAAATTGCAGTAGTATATAAGCACTATATGGCGCCATTTTTTTTTTTTTTTTTTTTTTTTTTTTAACTACTACTGATACCATTATGTGCTCTCATATGACACTAGGCATATAGGTATTCAACAGCAGCATTACATAACCACTATATGGCACCATTTTTACTACCATTATAACTTTTTTTTATTCCCTACATAACACAATATACAGAATATCCACACAGTACTGCAGTATTACACAAGCACTATATGAGACCATATTTATTTCTAATTATACTGATTAGTATTCTCTATATGACACAAGATAGATGGGCAGTGTATAGCAGAATTACATGAGCACTATTTAACACCGTTGTTACAACTATTGCCGCAATCCTGTGTTCCCTACGACTTCACATGTAACCATTGTATTGTAGTATTACCCAGGCACTATATGGCACAGTATTTATCTCTACTGGCACTGCTACATATACCCTATAAGGAACTACACATATTAGGCACCAGATGCCACTATTACACACGCACCAGACCCCACTATCCCATGCGCACCGGACGCTGCTATAACATGCACCATGTGGTACTATAACACGCACTGTACCCCACTATTACAGACACACTGTACAGCACTATTACTTACAAACCGGATGGATCTATTACCAACGTACCGTACCTCCGCCCACTATTACACACGCACTGTATGGCACTATTACTGATATACTGTGTGGCACTATTACTCACACACCGAATGCCACTATTACCAACACACTGTACTGCACACCCCACTATAATACATGCACTGTATGGCACTAGGTCAATACAGTGATCCCTCAACCTACAATGGCCTCAACATACAATAGTTTCAACATACAATGGTCTTTTCTGGACCATTGTAAGTTGAAACCAGATTCAACATACAATGCTACGGACAATACAGATCTGTGCAACATGCCAATAGCCGGAAGAACCTACCAATCAGAATGGTCAATTTACTGGTAAAACATCTGTATTACTGAAGTGTATGCACTGACTGGTGTCTGGTAGCGCCCCCTACAGTACAGGGAGGTATTACATGTTCTGTACTCCTTTACCTGTATTACTGAAGTGTATGCACTGACTGGTGTCTGGTAGCGCCCTCTACAGTACAGGGAGGTATTACATGTTCTGTACTCTTTACCTGTACCAGGGTTAGCTGCTCCTTTGGACACCAGGTGAGGGCGACTCCATGTTACTTTTTTAGGACATTGCATGACAGTGAAGAAGCTCCTGTCCTCTACATAGACCAGTGTTTCCCCAAGCAGGGTGCCCCCAACATGCTGGGAGTTGTAGTTTTGCAACAGCTGGAGGCACCCTGGTTGGAAAACACTGACATAGACAGTGATTTACAGCTCCCAGCAGATCTTTCTTACTTTTATATGTAAGGATTTGCTTTATCTATATTAGTTATCAACTTATTTTTATTTAATTCTCACTTTTTCCTATTTTTGGATGATATTTTGGAGGCTTCAGAACCAATTACCAGGTTTCCATAGAATTCTGGTTTCAACATACAATGGTCGTCCTGGAACCAATTAATATTGAGGGAACACTGTATATGGAAAAACAACAGCTCACCACCTGTAGATATCCTTGATTTGGAAGAACTTCAAGCATTCCTGGAAGCACAGAACAGGTATCCAAGCCGCAAACTTGGTGTGAACATGTCCTCAAATAGAAAAGTGCTAAATCCAGCTCCCAAAAAATTGTGATTAAAATTCCAAAAATATATTGATCATGATTAAAAATGAAATCCAAAAAATGGGGTGGTTAAAAGCATAGCAGAAACACTGATGCGTTTTCAAACCATATTGTTCTTAGTCATGGCCATGACTAAGAACCATATGGTGCGAAATGCGTCAGCGTTTCTACTATGCTTTTAACCACCCCATTTTTTGGATTTCATTTTTAATCAGGATCAATACATTTTTGGAATTTTAATCACAATTTTTTGGGGGAGCTGGATTTTGGAACTTTTCTATTTGAGGACTTATGGCACTATTACTCACACACTGGACTCCACTATTCATCACGCACCAGATAGCGCTATTATACACGCACTGTATAGCACTATTACACACCAGATGGCACTATTATACACCAGATAGCGCTATTATACATGCACTGTATAGCACTATTATACACGCACTGTATAGCACTATTATACACGCACTGTATAGCACTATTACACATCAGATGGCACAATTATACACGCACTGTATAGCACTATTACACATCAGATGGCACAATTATACACGCACTGTATAGCACTATTACACATCAGATGGCACTATTATACACGCACTGTATAGCACTATTACACATCAGATGGCACTATTATACACGCACTGTATAGCACTATTACACATCAGATGGCACTATTATACACGCACTGTATAGCACTATTACACATCAGATGGCACTATTATACACGCACTGTATAGCACTATTACACATCAGATGGCACTATTATACACGCACTGTATAGCACTATTACACATCAGATGGCACTATTATACACGCACTGTATAGCACTATTACACATCAGATGGCACTATTATACACGCACTGTATAGCACTATTACACAGATGGCACTATTATACACGCACTGTATAGCACTATTACACATCAGATGGCACTATTATACACGCACTGTATAGCACTATTACACATCAGATGGCACTATTATACACGCACTGTATAGCACTATTACACATCAGATGGCACTATTATACACGCACTGTATAGCACTATTACACACCAGATGGCACTATTATACACGCACTGTATAGCACTATTACACACCAGATGGCACTATTATACACGCACTGTATAGCACTATTACACACCAGATGGCACAATTATACACGCACTGTATAGCACTATTACACACCAGATGGCACTATTATACACGCACTGTATAGCACTATTACACACCAGATGGCACTATTATACACGCACTGTATAGCACTATTACACATCAGATGGCACTATTATACACGCACTGTATAGCACTATTACACATCAGATGGCACTATTATACACGCACTGTATAGCACTATTACACATCAGATGGCACTATTATACACGCACTGTATAGCACTATTACACATCAGATGGCACTATTATACACGCACTGTATAGCACTATTACACATCAGATGGCACTATTATACACGCACTGTATAGCACTATTACACATCAGATGGCACTATTATACACGCACTGTATAGCACTATTACACATCAGATGGCACTATTATACACGCACTGTATAGCACTATTACACATCAGATGGCACTATTATACACGCACTGTATAGCACTATTACACATCAGATGGCACTATTATACACGCACTGTATAGCACTATTACACATCAGATGGCACTATTATACACGCACTGTATAGCACTATTACACATCAGATGGCACTATTATACACCAGATAGCGCTATTATACACCCACTGTATAGCACTATTATACACGCACTGTATAGCACTATTACTCACACACCAGATGGCACTATTATACACGCACTGTACGGCACTATTACTCACGCACCAGATGGCACTATTATACACGCACTGTACGGCACTATTACTCACGCACCATGTGGCACTATTATACACGCACTGTATAGCACTATTACTCACACACCAGATGGCACTATTATACACGCACTGTACAGCACTATTATTCACGCACTGTATGGCACTATTACTCACTACAGATGGCACTATTATACACGCACTGTACGGCACTATTACTCATGCACCATGTGGCACCATTACACATGCACCATACAACATTGTTATACATGTGCTGTATAGCATTATTACACTGACAATGGGTGGCACTATTACATTCCACTTTCACCAAATAAAAGATATTGCTGCTCCTCATATTTGGGCACAGGGGCCCCCATAGACCTTGATCTGCCCCCGGGGTCGCTCCACGTTTATCTCCAGACATATTTTATTACAGGTCATAATACATTATAATATAATAATAATATAAATATAATAATAATAATCCACAGCGATATCTAAATCAGATGACCTGTACCACAAGCTCTGGCAGGCAGCCATATTGTCACACAAAAACACACTGTGCCAAAAACCCAACGGGCGGCAGCGGTGTGGGATCTCTAGACAATGTTCCCCCTTTGGTTTCCTCCATCACATTCATGAGGCGACAATTGGCGACATTTAAAAGAAATGTAAATTACAAGACGCACGAGAAGAAAGCCAGAGCGTGTTGTGAACCAAAACCTCCAGTACTGTTGGGCTGTCAATCACTCATTGACTCCGCCCACTGGACTCCAAGCCAGAGCAAAAACTTAAAGGGGTACTCCAGTGATAAGCTTTTTTTTTTTTTTTTTTTTTTTTTTTAAATCAACTGGTGCCAGAAAGTTAAACAGATTTGTAAATTACTTCTATTAAAAATGTTTAATCCTTCCAGTACTTATTAGCTGCTGAATACTACAGAGGAAATTCTTTTCTTTTTGGAACACAGAGCTCTCTGCTGACATCACAAGCACAGTGCTCTCTGCTGACATCTCTGTCCATTTTAAGAACTGTGCAGAGTAGGAGAAAATCCCCATAGCAAACATATGCTGCTCTGGACAGTTCCTAAAATGGACAGAGATGTCAGCAGAGAGCACTGTGCTCGTGATGTCAGCAGAGAGCTCTGTGTTCCAAAAAGAAAATAATTTCCTCTGTAGTATTCAGCAGCTAATAAGTACTGGAAGGATTAAGATTTTTTAATAGAAGTAATTTACAAATCTGTTCAACTTTCTGGCACCAATAGATAAAAAAAAAAAAAAGTTTTCCACCGGAGTACCCCTTTAACCCCTTAACGACGCAGGACGTATATTTACGTCCTGCGCCGGCTCCCGCGATATGAAGCGGGATCGCGCCGCGATCCCGCATCATATCGCGTCGGTCCCGGCGCTAATCAACGGCCGGGACCCGCGGCTAATACCACACATCGCCGATCGCGGCGATGTGCGGTATTAACCCTTTAGAAGCGGCGGTCAAAGCTGACCGCCGCTTCTAAAGTGAAAGTGACCCGGCTGCTCAGTCGGGCTGTTCGGGACCGCCGCGGTGAAATCGCGGCGTCCCGAACAGCTGATCGGACACCGGGAGGGCTCTTACCTGCCTCCCCGGTGTCCGATCGACGAATGACTGCTCCGTGCCTGAGATCCAGGCAGGAGCAGTCAAGCGCCGATAATGCTGATCACAGGCGTGTTAATGCACGCCAGTGATCAGCATTAGAGATCAGTGTGTGCAGTGTTATAGGTCCCTATGGGACCTATAACACTGCAAAAAAAATGTAAAAAAAAAGTGTTAATAAAGGTCATTTAACCCCTTCCCTAATAAAAGTTTGAATCACCCCCCTTTTCCCATAAAAAAAATAAAACAGTGTAAAAAAAATAAAAAATAAACATATGTGGTATCGCCGCGTGCGTAAATGTCCGAACTATAAAAATATATCATTAATTAAGCCGTACAGTCAATGGCGTACGCGCAAAAAAATTCCAAAGTCCAAAAAAGCGTATTTTGGTCACTTTTTATATCATTAAAAAATGAATAAAAAGTGATCAAAAAGTCCGATCAAAACAAAAAT
This sequence comes from Hyla sarda, assembly GCF_029499605.1. Taxonomy (NCBI): domain Eukaryota; kingdom Metazoa; phylum Chordata; class Amphibia; order Anura; family Hylidae; genus Hyla; species Hyla sarda. The sequence goes on along the minus strand of NC_079197.1, from coordinate 8,131,224 downwards.
CATACTGATAAAAACTTCAGATCACGGCGCAAAAAATGAGCCCTCATACCGCCCCATACGTGGAAAAATAAAAAAGTTATAGGGGTCAGAAGATGACATTTTTAAAAGTATAAATTTTCCTGCATGTAGTTATGATTTTTTCCAGAAGTGCGACAAAATCAAACCTATATAAGTCGGGGATCATTTTAACCGTATGGACCTACAGAATAATGATAAGGTGTAATTTTTACCGAAATATGCACTGCGTAGAAACGAAAGCCCCCAAAAGTTACAAAATGGCGTTTTTTTTTCGATTTTGTCGCACAATGATTTTTTTTTCCGTTTCGCCGTGCATTTTTGGGTAAAATGACTAATGTCACTGAAAAGTAGAATTGGCGACGCAAAAAATAAGCCATAATATGGATTTTTAGGTGGAAAATTGAAAGGGTTATGATTTTTAAAAGGTAAGGAGGAAAAAACGAAAGTGCAAAAACGGAAAAACCCTGAGTCCTTAAGGGGTTAATATATCCCCTCCCCACCCCCCAAAAAAATAAAAAATAAAAAAAAAAGACAGTAAAGACCTAAACTTCTCAGAGCTGAGGGTTTGTTACAGTTATATCCAGTTTGTTACTATGTATCCAAACAAACAGATCGGTTACACATCAGGGCAGAGTCCACAGCTGAACAACTACAACCCCCATGATGCAATGACAGTCAAAAGGTTCTCCTACCTGCGACTTACTGTAGCAAAAACTACAATTCCCATCATGCACTTACATCCAAAGGGTTCCCCACAACCTGTTGCTCTCCTGCTGTTTACAAAACTTCTACACGGCTGTCCGGACATAATGGGAGTTGTAGTTTTGCAACGCGTTAGAGAATCCCTTGACTGTCCAGGCAAGCTGGGAGTTGTAGTTCTGAAACATTTTGGGAAATCCTTAGTCTGTCAGGGCACGCTGGGAGTTGTAGTTCTGCAACAGGTTGGTGAATCCTATGGCTGCCGGGCATACTAGGAGTTGTAGTTTTGCAACAGCTGGAGGCACTCTGCTTGGGGAACACTGGGCTAGGGAATATTTTTGGCTGTCGGTGCATGATGGGAGTTGCAGTATTGTAATATGTTGTAAACTCCTTTGAGCATGATGGGAGTTGCAGTATTGCAATATGTTGTAAAACCCTTTGAGCATGATGGGAGTAGCAGTTGAGCAACAGGCTAGTGCAGTTTTTCCTAACCAGGGTGCCTTCAGCTGTCCAGGCACGCTGGGAGTTGTATTTCTGCAATAGGTTGGAGAATCCTATGGCTGCTGGGCATGTTAGGAGTTGTAGTTTTGCAACAGCTGGAGGCACCATGGTTGGGAAACACTGGGCTAGGGAATATTTTGACTGTCAGTGCATGATGGGAGTTGCAGTATTGTAATATGTTATAAAACTCTTTGAGCATGATGGGAGTAGCAGTTCAGCAACAGGCTAGTGATGTGTTTCCAAACCAGGGTGCCTTCAGCTGTCCGGGCATGCAGGGAGTTGTAGTTTTGCAACAGCTGGAGGCACCCCGGTTGGGAAACACTTGACTGGGGAATATTCTGGCTATTAGGGCATGATGAGAGTTGTCGTTTTGCAATAGGTTGTAAACCCCATTAGGTGCCAGGGCATGCTGGAAAGTTGTAGTTCTTCAAAAGTCTAGGGCAGTGGTCTTCAACCTGCGGACCTCCAGATGTTGCAAAACTACAACTCCCAGCATGCCCGGACAGCCAACGGCTGTCCGGGCATGCTGGGAGTTGTAGTTTTGCAACACCTGGAGGTCCGCAGGTTGAAGACCACTGGTCTAGGGAATATTTTGGCTGTCAGTGCATGATGGGAGTTGTAGTTATGCCACCATTGGAGAATACTGCAATATACTGAGAAAATTACTTTATATTTTATGCTAATGGACGGAAATCTGTCCAACATATAGGGGTCCCCCAAGTTTTTTTTTTTTTTTTTTAAAGATATTTATTTACTGGGAACTACAACACCCAGCAGATATATTAGACAGCCAGAACAACGACCCCCCCCCCCCCTCCCCTCCCCCCAAAGATGTCAACTCAAAAAGGAGGGGGAGGGGGGGAGGACATAAGTAAAAATAAAAAGTTACCCTCAGCTCCAAAAACTTGCACAAGGGTCCTCATATAGGGCCGCAGGGAGCTGTGACCCCCTAATATCATGTGACCCATCTGACCGCACACACTGAGCATGAGTGTGAACTCCGCCCTACACAAAACTCCTCACAACTATCCACCCCCTCTGACCCTCCATCCCGGAGCCGCTGCTCCCTCACCTGTCCGCCGTCTCCTCCGCTCTCTGACCGCTGTCACCTCCGAGCTCCACAGACACCAGTCAGAGCCACCGAGACATCCGCCGAGAAGACCCCGCCCACTGACGCCACACCCGGGCGGGGCTTGCCATATTCCCATCAATGAAGTTACCGGCCCAGCCACGCCCCTTTTCTCCCGATCACCTCGTACGATTGGTTAAACCACAGCGAGGCGTGACGCGCGCGGAAGCTGCCTGAGCCGCGTTCCACCTCTACGGACGGCTGCCACGTGATATGTTTTGCCACCAGTTCCCTGCCATTGCTTTACGGCAGTGGTGAAAAAAAAAAAAACATACACAAGGGGGGTGCGGAAGGAGTCAGCTGACTGCCCCGTGACTGTCAGGCAGCCCGGAAGAGGCAGCAGGCTGCCGGTGGGGTTGTTCCCGGTCTTCACGGTAGGATGTTCGGGCTGGACGAGGAAGATGCGGACTTTTTGTCCCCTTCTGGAGGGTAAGTGGCCCCTGAGAAAGTTGGGGCCCCACAGAGTGTCAAGAAATTTACTGACATGTAGTAAAAGATTATAGTAAATCATGTCTGTCAGTAAGAGATGATGAACCAGGCCTGACTGCTGTGGGACTATAACTACCAGCATTGTGCGTCTGGCTGGGAATGCTGAGACTTGTAGTTCCACAGCAGCTAGTGATTGGCTGCACCATGCGACTTCCTGTGTCCTGTTAGTTTCCATTGGAATAAAACTTTCGGTGTGACGCCACATGATCAGGTGACGCCGCAAGGTCGGTGGTCACGTCTCCCCCAGACATTTGGTTTTGGGTCATGCCATGTGGTCTAGGGTCACACTATGTGGTCTAGGGTCGTGCTTCAGGGTCAGGGGTCACACCATGTGGTTAGAATTCACGCCGCAGGGCCAGGGGTCTTGCAGCAGGGCCTTGGGTTACACCACTTCATCATGCCGCAGGGTCGGGTCACACCACATGGTCCGGATTCACGCCGCAGGTTCAGGGGTCGCACCACATCGTCTTGCGTCATGCCACAGGCTCGGGTCACACCACGTGGTCTGGATTCACGCAGCAGGGCCTTGGGTTACACCACGTTGTCTTGTGTCATGCCGCAGGGTCAGGGGTCACACCACATGGTCCAAATTCACGCCGCAGGGTTAGGGGGTCACACCACGTCCTCTTGCGTCATGTCACAGGGTCAGGGGTCACACCACTTGGTCTGAATTCACGCAGCAGGGCCTTGGGTTACACCACGTCGTCTTTGGTCATGCCGCAGGTGTAAGATCATGGCCCAAGGTCTGAGGTCACGCCAAAGGGTCTAGGGCAGTGGTCTTCAACCTGTGGACCTCCAGATGTTACAAAACTACAACTCCCAGCATGCTGGGGTTGTAGTTTTGCAGCATCTGGAGGTCCACAGGTTGAAGATCACTGGTCTAGGGGGTCATGCCTAACTACCAGTATTACAACTTCTCGATACACTTTGTTCATTAAAGGGGTTATCCAGGAAAAAAGTTTTTTTTATATATCAACTGGCTCCAGAAAGTTAAACAGATTTGTAAATTACTTCTATTAAAAAATCTTAATCCTTTCAGTACTTATGAGCTTCTGAAGTTAAGGTTGTTCTTTTCTGTATAAGTGCTCTCTGATGACCTGTCTCAGGAACCGCCCAGTTTAGAAGCAAATCCCCCATAGCAAACCTCTTCTAAACTGGGCAGTTCCCGAGACAAGTGTCATCAGAGAGCAATTAGACAGAAAAGAACAACCTTAACTTCAGAAGCTCATAAGTACTGAAAGGATTAAGATTTTTTTTAATAGAAGTAATTTACAAATCTCTTTAACTTTCTGGAGCCAGTTTATAGATAAAAAAAAGTTTTTTCCTGGATAACCCCTTTAAAGTCTTCACCTTTTTTTCGAGATCTCTGCTTGCCGTCAGTGAATAGGAGGTTATCGGTTTGCAGTTTCTTGCTTTTCAGACTACAGCTGCCAGCAATATTAAAGGGGTACTCCGGTGAAAACCTTTTTTCTTTTAAATCAACTGGTGCCAGAAAGTTAAACATATTTGTAAATTACTTCTATAAAAAAAAAAAAATCTTAATCCTTCCAGTACTTATTAGCTGCTGAATGCTACAGAGGAAATTCCTTTCTTTTTGGAACACAGATGACATCACGAACACAGTGCTCTCTGCTGACATTTCTGTCCATTTTAGCCACCGTGCAGAGCAGATGTATGCTAAGGGCAGCATGGTGGCTCAGTGGTTAGCGCTGCTGCCTTGCAGTGCTGGGGCCTTGGGTTCAAATCCCACTAAGGACAACATTAAATAAAGCATTATTATTATTATAATGACGTCAGCAAAGCGCACTGTGCTCGTGATGTCATCACAGAGAATTCCAAAAAGAAAAGAATTTCCTCTGTAGTATTCATCAGCTAATAAGTACAGGAAGGATTAAGATTTTTTAATAGAAGTCATTTACAAATCTGTTTAACTTTCTGTCACCAGTTGATTTAAAAGAAAAAAGTTTTTCACCGGAGTACCCCTTTAACCGCAAAAGCTTTAAGGGGGGGTTTACCAACATTTGGATTTAGTATAGAACAGAAGTCCCCAAACTGTGGACCTCTAGATGTTGCAAAACCACAACTCCCAGCATGCCCGGACAGCCGAAGGCTGTCCGGGCATGCTGGGAGTTGTAGTTTTGCAGAGCCTTTTAGTTGGTGCATTAATAATCGCTGGCATCAGGTGCCCTTTGGCAGTACAAGGAGGATTATAATCCTATGTTGATGCGGTGCCAATCTATTACATAATTCTCCACACAGGCCCCATTCACATTTCAGATGAAGCTTCTTCACCAGCTATATAGGGGTAATCTCCCTAGAACAGTAACATCCCTTCAATCTTATATAAAGGACTTAAAGGGGTACTCCGGTGGAAAACTTTTTTCTTTTAAATCAACTGGTGGCAGAAAGTTGAACATATTTGTAAATTACTTCAATTAAAAAAATCTTAATCCTTCCTGTACTTATTAGCTGCTGAATACTACAGAGGAAATTCTTTTCTTTTTGGAATGCTCTCTGATGACCTCACGACCACAGTTCTCTCTGCTGACGTTATTATAATAATAATAATAATGCTTTATTTATTGTTGCCCTTGGTGGGATTTGAACCCAAGGCCCCAGCACTGCAAGGCAGCAGTGCTAACCACTGAGCCACCATGCTGCCCTTAGCATACATCTGCTTTGGGGAAAATCATGGCAAAAACGGAAAAAATTACTTGACAGAGATGCCAAGTGTGAACTCAGGGAAGGGTGTATAACTACTATATTGTATCCTGATCCCATAGAGATAGAGCTGGAGGGAAGGTGTATAGCTACTATATTGTATCCTGATCCCATAGAGATAGCAGCAGTATACAGATAGAGCTGGAGGGAAGGTGTATAGCTACTATATTGTATCCTGATCCCATAGAGATAGCAGCAGTATACAGATAGAGCTATGGGGAGGTGTATAACTACTATATTGTATCCTGATCCCATAGAGATAGCAGCAGTATACAGATAGAGCTGAGGGGAGGTGTATAACTACTATATTGTATCCTGATCCCATAGAGATAGCAGCAATATACAGATAGAGCTGAGGGGAGGTGTATAACTACTATATATCCTGATCCCATAGAGATAGCAGTAGTATACAGATAGAGATGGAGGGGAGGTGTATAACTAATATATATCCTGATCCCATAGAGATAGCAGCAGTATACAGATAGAGCTGGAGGAGAGGTGTATAACTACTATATATCCTGATCCCATAGAGATTGCAGCAGCAGTATACAGATAGAGCTAGGGGGGTTATAACTATATATCCTAATATCATACAGAAAGCTGCAGTATACAGCTAGAGCTTGAGGGGAGGGTATAACTACCAGTGTAGAGGAACCAGCACAGAACAATCACCGGTTTAGTTGCAGACTTAAAAATGTATTGCATCAGAGCATATACAAACGCCATGTTTTGGCTAGTAAGCCTTTCACAAGCTTGATCTGGTGACTGGTGCTGTATCCTGGAGTGGGGATTACTACATATTCTAATCCTATAGTGATAGCAGCAGCAGTATACAGCTAGAGCTGGAGGGAAGGTGTATAACTTCTGTATATCAGACTTGTGATCACATGACCCAGTTACAGTAGTGAAACACATGCATTCAGCTGTGCTGGGATAAAACAGATGATGCTGCAGGACTAGTGATGGTCAGTGTGCAGGATATGGGGAAGAAATAAAACTGGAGGAGGCTTCTATAATGGAGGTGTAGATGAGGCCGTAGAATACCATATAGGATCAGGAGGGACAGACTTCTCTTTAGTATTTGAACACTACAGACCCCCCCCCCCCCCCCCCCAGTCTGAGATGGCTGCTAACAGAGAACAGTAGATTTTATTCTATACATATAGAGATAAGATTCTCCTCATCGTACAATGCTGGATATACCGTATATACTCGAGTATAAGCCGACCCGAATATAAGCCGAGACCCCTAATTTCAACCCAAAAAACCCAGGAAAAGTTATTGACTCGACTATAAGCCTAGGGTGGGATATACATCATCACCGCCTGTTAATCCCTTCATCAGTGGTCTTCAACATCTGCGGACCTCCAGATGTTGCAAAACTACAACTCCCAGCATGCCCGGACAGCCGATGGCTGTCCGGGCATGCTGGGAGTTGTAGTTTTGAAACCTCTGGAGGTCCGCAGGTTGAAGACCACTGAGGCCTTCATCATCATCCAGACCCCCCTTTAGTTTTCTACTCACCTCCCCTCGGTGGGAAGGAAGAGTGAGCTGGTCTGGGCCATCTATGCTGCAGGGACCATCCGGTGGAGAGGATTAGTCATTCCAGGCTGTCCATCTTCACCGGGGGGGCCCTCTTCTCCGCTCCGGGCCGGCCCCGGACTAGTGATGTTGCCTTGACGACGACGCACAGGGACGTTCATGAGCAGGGACGTCACAGACCAGCTCACCCTTCCTTCCCACCGAGGGGAGTAGAAAACTAAAGGGGGGTCTGGATGATGACGAAGGCCGCAGTGGTCTACAACCTGCGGACCTCCAGATGTTTCAAAACTACAACTCCCAGCATGCCGATGGCTGTCCGGGCATGCTGGGAGCTGTAGTTTTGCAACATCTGGAGGTCCGCAGGTTGAAGACCACTGAGAAGGGATTGACAGGCGGAGAGTTCACTCGAGTATAAGCCGAGGGGGGCATTTTCAGCACGAAAAATCATGCTGGAAAACTAGGCTTATACTCGAGTATATATGGTACAATGTGAAGAGATCGCGTTACAGGAGGAAGCGGCAGGATAAGCACAGCGCCAAAAAGCAGAACTGCAGGGCAGTGACGGAACCGTGTGTATTTGTAATCCGGCATCAGGTGATGGGAGCAGGGACGGGGACACGCTGGGGGGGGGGGGAGAATTTATGGGGACACGCTGGGGGGGGAGAATTTATGGGGACACACTGGGGGGGAGAATTTATGGGGACACTCTGGGGGGGGAGAATTTATGGGGACACGCTGGGGGGGAGGGGGGGAACAATGATGGGGACACACTGGGGGGGAGAATTTATGGGGATACGCTGGGGGGGAGAATTTATGGGGATACGCTGGGGGGGAGAATTTATGGGGATACGCTGGTTGGGAGAATTTATGGGGATACGCTGGGGGGGAGAATTTATGGGGAAACGCTGGGGGGGGGAGAATTTATGGGGAAACGCTGGGGGGGGGAGAATTTATGGGGAAACGCTGGGGGGGGAGAATTTATGGGGAAACGCTGGGGGGGGAGAATTTATGGGGACACTCTGGGGGGGGGAGAATTTATGGGGACACTCTGGGGGGGGGAGAATTTATGGGGACACGCTGGGGGGGGAGAATTTATGGGGACACTCTGGGGGGGGGATAATTTATGGGGACACTCTGGGGGGGATAATTTATGGGGACACGCTGGGGGGAGAATTTATGGGGACACGCTGGGGGAGGGGAGCAGTCATGGGGACACGCTGGGGGGAGCAGTCATGGGGACACGCTGGGGGAGGGGAGCAGTCATGGGGACACGCTGGGGGAGGGGAGCAGTCATGGTGGAACGCTTCTGCCAGAGAGAAGTCATGGGAACACGCTGGGGGGAGCAGTCATGGGGACACGCTGGGGGGAGCAGTCATGGGGACACGCTGGGGGGAGCAGTCATGGGGACACGCTGGGGGGAGCAGTCATGGGGACACGCTGGGGGGAGCAGTCATGGGGACACGCTGGGGGGAGCAGTCATGGGGACACGCTGGGGGGAGCAGTCATGGGGACACGCTGGGGGGAGCGAACATGTAGCTATCCCAGTGTTTCCCAATCAGAATGCCTCCAGCTGTTGCAAAACTACAACTCCCAACATGCCCGGACAGCCTTTGGCTGTCCAGGCATGCTGGGAGTTGTAGTTTTGCAACACTTGGAGGCACCCTGATTGGGAAACACTGGGATAGCTATATGCTCAACGCCCCTTGAACTTGTGCAGCAATCCCAGTTGACCCCTTTATGACGCTGCAGTCGCTCCTCCGTTCCGGGCTCGTGCTGCTCCTCTTGCCCATCAGTAAAGTCATTGTGGAGTAAAATTAGGAGAATGGAGGAAGTGACGGCCGCCCCCGTGTCCTGATGTCAGATGATCCATATTAGTGAATTAGGGTCCGGACCTTCTGTACGGGGAAGGAGATGGAGGGCGCTCTGCACTGGGGTCTTGGGCAGTGGTGGTAGAATCTTACACTGAGGTGATAAATACCGCGAATACGTGTCCGGCAGTGTCACCGATCACTGGACATGGAGGGAGAACCGGAGGAGAACGTGTCCCGACCATGGAGGAGGATAGACTACTTCTGGCAAGAGACACACGGGTCAGTGCCGGCAGGGAAACCGCCATGTTATGCATCACATCCTCAACACTGGTTAAAAAACTACAACTCCCATCATGCCCTGTCAGGACTCAGTGGATGTTGTAGTTTTGCAACTGCTGGAAGTCCACTGGTTTAGGACACTTTGGCTGTCAGGGCATGCTGGGAGTTGTAGTTTTGTGAAAGCCGCAGAGCTACAGGTTCGGGGACACCTTTCTGTCAGGGCATGATGGGAGTTGTAGTTCTTTGAAAGCCTCAGGGCTACAGGTTCGGGGACGCCTTTCTGTCAGGGCATGATGGGAGTGGTAGTTCTTTGAAAGCCGCAGGGCTACAGGTTCGGGGACAGCTTTCTGTCAGGGCATGATGGGAGTTGTAGTTCTGCGAAAGCCGCAGAGCTACAGATTCGGAGACACCTTTCTGTCAGAGCATTATGGGAGTTGTAGTTCTTTGAAAGCCTCAGAGCTAGAGATTCGGAGACACCTTTCTGTCAGGGCATTATGGGAGTTGTAGTTCTTTGAAAGCCTCAGGGCTATAGGTTCGGGGACGCCTTTCTGTCAGGGCATTATGGGAGTTGTAGTTCTGCGAAAACCCCAGAGCTACAGGTTCAGGGACACCTTTCTTTCAGGGCATGATGGGAGGTGTAGTTCTGCGAAAGCCGTAGAGCTACAGGTTCAGGGACACCTTTCTGTCAGGGCATGATGGGAGTTGTAGTTTTGCATTAGCGGCAGAGCCACAAGTTTGACGAAAACACTCACCCGAATGTTTTAAATTATCCCGATATGTTTCTCAGCTGAGGGTCTGTTACAGTTGTATCCAATCCTCTGATACATTTATACTTGCGTTGATACATTGTAACAAACTATTGGGGCAGGAGGAGGGATGTGCGCACCATCGTTGGCTTTGGCTTTATAGATCCCATTAAAATACATTGTAACAGACCCTCAGTTGGGAGAAGTATTAGGTCTTTTGCAGGTTTTCAGCCTTTGGATGTAAAGAATATTCTCAATCGCTGACAGCAAGCAGAGGTCTTGTACTTTGGCAACAGTTGAAGGTTGGGAAACATTGAAAAATAAAAACCTGATATGTTTCACAGCTGAGGGTTTGCTACATTCGCATTCCTGTCTGATACATTTATTTGTTTCAATACAATGTTAAGTCAAATAATGTTTTAGTTATGGGTTTAGCTCATAGGGGATTCTCTAGAGCAGTGTTTCCCAACCAGCTGTAGCAAAACTACAACTCCCAGCATGCCCGGACAGCCGTTGGCTGTCCGGGCATACTGGGAGTTGTAGTTTTGCAACAGCTGGAGGCACACAGCTTGGGAAACAGTGGTCTAGAGAATTCCCAGTAAGCTGAACCTATGCCTGGTAATACAGCAATGCGTTTTGGTATCGATCATCATCACCCAGCTTTCCCGTGAGCAGGATAAGCTCTGTGTTTAATCCTAATTTTTTTTTTATAGGGCAAAGCTGGCTTCTCTGTTTGGGATGGACCAGACGGTGTCCGCACAGGGAAATGAGTCCTTCCAGTACACTGCGCCGAAGCAGCCGAAGAAGGGCACGGCGCCAGCCGGTGAGGACCACCGACCCCAGATCAGTGGGGGTTAAATCTTTTGATGTGATTGTGTGAAGCGGCGGGGGGTCTGAGGAAGGGAGGCGGTGGTGTAAACATAATATCCGCATTGTGCTCATGGCCCTTTATTCATCTTCCAGGTACAAAATCCCCCAAACCACCCGGAGCCGGCGGAGCCGCCCCATCAGTTCTCTACGCCACAGCGGTGCATGCCTATAAATAGTAAGTGCCAACCCCAAATCATCTGTCCAGCCTGTACACCTACAGTATATGCAGGGAATAGTGAGTGCAGCTCTGGAGCATAATACAGGATATAACTCAGGATCAGTACAGGATAAGTAATGTAATGTATGTACACAGTGACCTCACCAGCAGAATAGTGAGTACAGCTCTGGAGTATAATACAGGATATAATTCAGGATCAGTACAGGATAAGTAATGTAATGTATATACACGGTGACCTCACCAGCAGAATAGTGAGTACAGCTCTGGAGTATAATACAGGATATAACTCAGGATCAGTACAGGATAAGCAATGTAATGTATGTACACAGTGACCTCACCAGCAGAATAGTGAGTACAGCTCTGGAGTATAATACAGGATATAATTCAGGATCAGTACAGGATAAGTAATGTAATGTATATACACGGTGACCTCACCAGCAGAATAGTGAGTACAGCTCTGGAGTATAATACAGGATATAACTCAGGATCAGTACAGGATAAGTAATGTAATGTATGTACACAGTGACCTCACCAGCAGAATAGTGAGTACAGCTCTGGAGTATAATACAGGATATAACTCAGGATCAGTACAGGATAAGTAATGTAATGTATGTACACAGTGACCTCACCAGCAGAATAGTGAGTACAGCTCTGGAGTATAATACAGGATATAACTCAGGATCAGTACAGGATAAGTAATGTAATGTATGTACACAGTGACCTCACCAGCAGAATAGTGAGTACAGCTGTGGAGTATAATACAGGATATAACTCAGGATCAGTACAGGATAAGTAATGTAATGTATGTACACAGCGACCTCACCAGCAGAATAGTGAGTGCAGCTCTGGAGTATAATACAGGATGTAACTCAGGATCAGTACAGGATAAGTAATGTAATGTATGTACACAGTGACCTCACCAGCAGAATAGTGAGTGCAGCTCTGGAGTATAATACAACTCAGGATCAGTACAGGATAAGTAATGTAATGTTTGTACACAGTGACCTCACCAGCAGAATAGTGAGTGCAGCTCTGGAGTATAATTCTGAGTATAGGTCATTAATATCAGTTTTCTGTAATATTCCTGATAATTATAGATGGACTTTTCCTCAGTAATGTTCTGTATTCTTCTTGTACAGTGGGAATGGACAGTATATGAAGCAGGGCAAGTTTGGGGCGGCTGTTCTGGGTAATCACACTAGTAAGGAGGTGAGTATAGGAGGTGTGTGTGTATATATAGTATTTAGGAGTTGTATAATGTTGTGTATATACAGTATAGTATATAGGAGTTGCATAGTGGTGTGTGTGTGTATATAGGTGTTGTGTGTATGTGTGTATATATAGTATATAGGAGTTGTATAGTGTTGTGTATATAGGAGTTATATAGTGTTGTGTGTGTGTGTGTATATAGGAGTTGTATAGTGTTGTGTATATAGGAGTTGTATAGTGTTGTGTATATAGGAGTTGTATAGTGTTGTATATAGGAGTGGTGTGTGTGTGTGTGTGTATATAGTATATAGGAGTTGTATAGTGTTGTGTGTGTATATAGGAGTTGTATAGTGTTGTGTATATAGTATATAGGAGTTGTATAGTGTTGTGTGTGTATATAGGAGTTGTATAGTGTTGTGTGTGTATATATAGTATATAGGCGTTGTATAGTGTTGTGTATATAGGAGTTGTATAGTCTTGTATAGTGTTGTGTATATAGGAGTTGTATAGTGTTGTGTATATAGGAGTTGTATAGTGTTGTGTATATAGGAGTTGTATAGTGTTGTGTGTGTGTGTGTGTATATATAGTATATAGGAGTTGTATAGTGTTGTGTATATAGGAGTTGTATAGTCTTGTATAGTGTTGTGTATATAGGAGTTGTATAGTGTTGTGTATATAGGAGTTGTATAGTGTTGTATATAGGAGTTGTATAGTGTTGTGTGTGTGTGTGTATATAGTATATAGGAGTTGTATAGTGTTGTGTATATAGGAGTTGTATAGTGTTGTGTATAGGAGTTGTATATAGTGTTGTGTGTGTGTATATAGTATATAGGAGATGTATAGTGTTGTGTATATAGGAGTTGTATAGTGTTGTGTGTGTGTATATATAGTATATAGGAGTTGTATAGTGTTGTGTGTGTATATAGGAGTTGTATAGTGTTGTGTGTGTATATATAGTATATAGGCGTTGTATAGTGTTGTGTGTATATAGGAGTTGTATAGTCTTGTATAGTGTTGTGTGTATATAGGAGTTGTATAGTGTTGTGTATAGGAGTTGTATATAATGTTGTGTGTAGTATATACAGTCTTGTCATTGCTCTCACCCCCTGTCATGTCTTTATACTGTAGTACAGGATCCTGCTCTACATCAGCCAGCAGCAGCCGGTCACCACCGTCCGGATACATCCCGGATTTCTCTTCACGGTAAGTCCGCGCTCATGATACGGGATACCCGCTATCTAAATCCCCTTGTTCCTCCTCGGATCCCATAGAACAATTCTGGCTTTAGAACCTGGCTGCAAATCCCACAAGGCCATTATGGAGCTGAAATGGAGCCGTCACTTGTACCTGTGAGGAGCCATTTGTTACTTCTCATGAATGTTCATCCGCAGATAATGAGCCACGAGGAGCCCGAAAAGATCGTCTCACCATGTCACCTGATTATCTCCAAAATATAACCCCTAACTGCTCAGACAATGAGCCATGAGGAGCCCGAAAAGATTGTCTCACCATGTCACCTGATTATCTCCAAAATATAACCCCTAACTGCTCAGACAATGAGCCATGAGGAGCCCGAAAAGATGGTCTCACCATGTCACCTGATTATCTCCAAAATATAACCCCTAACTGCTCAGACAATGAGCCATGAGGAGCCCGAAAAGATTGTCTCACCATGTCACCTGATTATCTCCAAAATATAACCCCTAACTGCTCAGACAAGGAGCCATGAGGAGCCCGAAAAGATGGTCTCACCATGTCACCTGATTATCTCCAAAATATAACTCCTAACTGCTAGTCCCCCATATATATATATATATATATATATATATATATATATATATATATAATTTTTTTTTTTTTTTTTTTTTTTTTTAACTCTCTTAATTGAATTGAGGAAGGAGAACTTCCCACAGAGGGGAAGTCAAATCGTACCCCATGTGACCGAAGTTTACCTAAGTAATTCTCTTATCTGTAATATGCAGCAGTAGCAGGTAGGAAAGAGAACCTAACCTGATTAGAATAGGTCCACAGGGGAAGCGTAATCCCTCCAGGCCCCCACAACATTGCCATAAGTTATCGGGGTGGTCCAGCTATCCACAGGATTGGGGATAAGTAGCTGATCGAAGGGGGTGAGACCGATGGGATCCCTGTGATCTCTGGAGGGGCCCCCGACTCTTAGTGAGGAGCGCCTGCGGTAGACAACACGCGCTCCATTCATTTCTATGAGCGCGGCGATGACACCCGAGTACAGCTCTCCAGGGGCTCTCATAGAAATGAATGGAGGACTTACTGTCTACACTTAGGGTCCCATTCCGCAGAGCACAGGTGGTCCCTGCGGTCAGACCCCCGCGATCAGCTCCTTGTCCCCCGCCCTGTAGATAAGTTAGTTTTCGCTGGACGACCACTTTTAAAGGGGTACTTCACTGCCCCAGCGTTTGGAACATTTTGTTCTGAATGCCAGCTGTGGGCAGCGGGGTCGTGACCTTTATGGCCACTCCCCGCATGATGCCACGCCATGCCCCCTCAATGCATGTCAATGGGAGGGGGCGTGGCGCATAGAACTAAACAGCAATGAAACGATTGCAATAAATAATCCTCTATGGGGACTTACATTTTATTTTTTTTTTTAATTAATAAAATAAACATATTTGGTATCCAAAATGTCCTGAACTATTAAAATATAATGTTAATGATCCCGTACGGTGAACAGCGTAAATGTAAAAAAAAAAGCCAAATTCCTAAATAAATGTTGAATATATAAATAAATATAGATAAAAAAAAAAAAAAAAAAAAGAATTGACGCAATAAAGCGACGCCTCCTTTTGCTTTGTCACGCCCCATTGTCATGTGAACCACATAATAAATGTAAGTTGTCACGTCCTCCATGTATTGAAGCTTTTATACCATAAAGAGTTTTTCCGATACCTGCGCTGGACATCCTGTTCGTTTACATAATAAACATGCGCTGAATTTTATGCACAGTCAAAGAAAACAGACATTGCTAATGGAGGGCAGAACATGACACTTAAAGGGGAACTCCTCCCCTAGACATCTTATCCCCTATCCAAAGGATAGAAGATAAGATGTCTGATCGCGCGCGGGGGGGGGGGGGTCTGGGCGCTGGGACCCCTGTGATCTCTGGGCTGCCTTCCCGGCGTTCTGAACACTCCACACCCCTTTCATTCATGTCTATAGAAGGGGGCATGACGGCTAGGTGCGGAGTACTCCTTTAAAGGGGTACTATGGTGGAAAAAAAAATTTTTTAAATCAATTGGTGCCCGAAAGTTATACAGATTTGTAAATTACTTCTATTAAAAAATCTTAACTCTTCCAGTACTTATCAGCTGTTGTGTAGTTCTTTCCAGTCTGACCACAGTGCTCTCTGCTGCCTCCTCTGCCCATGTAAGGAACTGTCCAGAGTAGGAGCAAATCCCCATAACAAACCTCTCCTGCTCTGGACAGTTCCAGACATGGACAGAGGTGGTAGCAGAGAGCACTGTGGTCAGACTGGAAAGAACTATACACAACTACACTTCCTGTGGCGCATACAGCAGCTAAGTATTGGAAGGATTAAGATTTTTTTTTTAATAGAAGTAATTTACAAATCTGTTTAACTGGTACTAGTTGATTTAAAAAAATAAATAAATAAAAAAATTCCACAGGACTACCCCTTTAAGGACCACCAAAGAGAATCCTTGTGTCATGCTGCGCCCCCCTCGGGCCGTTTTAAGGTGATGCACTCAAGAGACGTATCCATTAATTTCACAGTATCTTTTCATCACCGCAGGTCCAGCTGAATAATTACGCCGCTTTCTACGATGACCAGAGGCAGAGTTGGTCGGTCATGTTCGAGTCCGAAACTTCTGCGGTGGAATTCAGTAAACAGGTGAGCAATGTATATAATGTGTATGTCAGTGTTTTCCAAATCAGGGTGCCTCCAGCTGTTGCAAAACTACAACTCTCAGCATGCCCGGACAGCCAACGGCTGTCCGGGCATGCTGGGAGTTGTAGTTTTGCAACAGCTGGAGGCACCCTGATTTGGAAAACACTACTGTACGTACATTCATATGTCTAACATGCCGTGTCGGTCGCAGGTCTGCCTCGCCAAGTGTAACAGCGCCCCGACTATTGATGCCGTGGTCTCCCAGGATCTCCTCCCCGGTGATGGACAAGCTGCAGATATAGGAGACTTAATGGAAGTCGCCTACACCGGATGGTTGTTCCAGAACCAAGGGATCGGACAGGTACCATGAAAGTTCTGAATAGGCTCCTATTACCTAGTGTCATAAATACGACGGCACATGTCTCAGTGGTTAGTGCTGTTTCCTTGCAGCGCTGGGGTCCTGGGTTCAAATCCCACCAATAAGTTTGTATGTTCTCCCCGTTTCCACCCACACTCAGCTGGAGAGCCAGAGGTTTGGAAACAATGATCTAGAGCAGTGGTCTCCAACCTGCGGACCTCCAGATGTTGCAAAACTACAACTCCCAGCATGCCCGGACAGCCAACAGGTTGAAGATCGCTGATCTAGAGGCTAAACACTCCACCTGATAAGTTTCACAGCTGAGGGTTTGCTACAGTTGTATTCTCATCTGATACATTTATTATTATTATTATTATTAATAATAAACTCTCTGCTCTGTTCATTTCCTTATTTTTCGTTCTTTTCAGATGTTTGACTCCAATGTCCAGAAGGATAAGTTGCTGCGCCTGAAGCTGGGCTCCGGTAAAGTGATCAAGGTGATTTCCACATCTTTCCCTCCTTCTTAGGGTATGTTAACACGGCGGAATGTCCACCCGGAAAGTTTCCGAGCAAACATTCTGCAGAGAGCGGGCATGGGCAGAACACGCCGGCGCTAGGACCCAGAGGAAATCCGCTGTCTCCATAGACGGCAATGCATTTCCGAGCAGATTCTGCAGAAAGAATGAACAGGTCAGTTCTTGTTTCACATATAGGTCTTGGCTCAACTACAGGGCCGGTTCTACCTATAGGCAAAATACGCAGCCGCCTAGAGCGCACTCTTGATGGGGGCGCTGCTCTGTATGCAACAATAAAGTTAGTAATCAGCATCTGAAGGGGGGTTTGTTACAGTGTATCACCCCAGTAGTAAGGAGATTACATGAGGAGGAGGTTTGTTACAGTGTGTCACCTCAGTAGTAAGGAGATTACATGAGGAGGAGGTTTGTTACAGAGTGTCACCCTAGTAGTAAGGTGATTACATGAGGAGGGGGTTTGTTACAGTGTGTCACCCCAGTAGTAAGGAGATTACATGAGGAGGAGGTTTGTTACAGTGTGTCACCCCAGTAGTAAGGAGATTACATGAGGAGGAGGTTTGTTACAGTGTGTCACCCCAGTAGTAAGGAGATTACATGAGGAGGAGGTTTGTTACACTGTGTCACCCCAGTAGTAAGGAGATTACATGAGGAGGAGGTTTGTTACAGTGTGTCACCCCAGTAGTGAGGAGATTACATGAGGAGGAGGTTTGTTACAGTGTGTCACCCCAGTAGTAAGGAGATTACATGAGGAGGAGGTTTGTTACACTGTGTCACCCCAGTAGTAAGGAGATTACATGAGGAGGAGGTTTGTTACAGTGTGTCACCCCAGTAGTAAGGTGGGGCGTGTCAAAAGGCGGAGCCAATGGGAGGAGTCAAGGGGTGGCAGAATTAGCTTTCGCCTAAGGTGGCAATAGTCCTTGCCCCAGCCCTGCTCAGACAGATACTGTATTTCTTAGTCAGACCTATATGTAAACCGTCATCCGTACCAGACACAGTCACATCCGTATATAGGACACAACGTCTGGATAAGCGGAGCAGGTGCTGCAGCCAAAAGAAATGCCACAAACCAGTGTAAACCCACCTATCCTAAGAACAGGACATGAAGACGTTATGGCAGACGTACGGTTTAGCATCTTGCAGCCCAGTTTGGTCACATTTTGTTTTTCTCGTTGTTTTAACTCTTTGGTGTCCTTGTTACGGTCCAGGGCTGGGAGGATGGAATGATAGGGATGATGAAAGGCGGCAGAAGGCTCCTGGTGATCCCTCCAGCACTCGCATACGGTTCTCAGGGACTGACCGGCAGAATTCCCTCTAATGCCACCCTCATTTTCGAGGTGGAAGTGAAGCGGGTGAGTGACCGACGGCTTGTTTCACAATTTCCTAATATTTTAATTTATTAGATTAATTTTATTCTTTACAATTTACCATTGTGTGCACCAATTTATATGAGATAGATATGAGATTACATCTATATAATATCCATATCTATCCCATATCTATCTATCTATCTCATATCCATCTATCTATCTCATATATTTCTCATATCTATCTATCTCTCATATCTATATATCTATCTATCTCATATCTATCTCATATCTATCTCATATCTATCTCATATCTATCTATCTCATATCTATCTATCTCATATCTATCTATCTCATATCTATCTATCTCATATCTATCTATCTCATATCTATCTATCTATCTCATATCTATCTATCTCATATCTATCTATCTATCTCATATCTATCCATCTCATATCTATCTATCTATCTATCTCATATCTATCTATCTCATATCTATCTATCTCATATCTATCTCTCTCATATCTATCTCTCTCATATCCATCCATCTCATATCTATCCATCCATCTCATATCTATCCATCCATCTCATATCTATCCATCCATCCATCTCATATCTATCCATCCATCCATCTCATATCTATCTCTCTCGTATCTATCTATCTATCTATCTGTCTATAAATCAGCCTATGGAAGTGTTTCCCCCAATCTGTGGATTTCTAGCTGATGCAAACCTACTCCTCCCACCCTGATGAGAGTTGTAGTCTTGCCCCAGGTTGGAGAACACTTGTCTCCATTGTTGTCCTTTCAGATGAAGCAGAAGGATCAGGGGTCAGACAGGCAGAGCATCGGTTCGCGTGATTCCCCGGTGTCTATCACAGACAGTATTCCTGCTGAGAGTCTTCCTCAGCCGCCAACATCGGTGCCTCCAAAACCTGGGTACGAACTGACCTCTTACCTTTCATGCATCCAACACGTCCGCCATCATAGATCCCTTTACAGTTTATCTCCCAGCTTTCCCAGACTCCTGAATGTCATCGTCACCCGTACGTTTACTCTTCTCCAGGGATCCGGATGTTCGTGCCAAGTCTAACTCTATCAGTGAGCAGCTGGCGGTAAGTATCGGGGTCCCCCTTTACTGTCAGCGCAGTCACATTGTAGAATATTGGGGACATATTGAGCTTTTCTTCGTTCTTTGACAGAATCCTGATATGGCGAAGGCGAAGCTCATCTCCCGCATGGCAAAAATGGGTCAGCCCATGTTACCCTTCCTCGCGGGGAGTTCCACCCCACAGCCGGACTCCAGTGACTCTGAAATTGAGGTAAAATAGATTTTTTGACACAATTTTTCTTGGTTTTGTAACGTTTAATTGTTATATAGAATGAAAAATCCTCCTGACCAATCATTTTGGTCTTTTTCCAGAAACAGCGCCACTCAGGTTGTGTGTGGTATTACAGCTCGGTTCAATTGAAGTGAATGCAGCCAAGTTGTAATACCACACAGAACCTGAGGACAGGGGTGGTGCTGTGTTTGGAAGAAAGAAGCTCTGGTTCTCTAATCCTGGATAACCCATAGACATTACATCAGTGTTTCCCAACCAGTGTGCCTCCAGCTGTTGCAAAACTACAACTCCCAGCATGCCCGGACAGCCTTCGGCTGTCCGGGCATGCTGGGAGTTGTAGATTTGCAACAGCTGGAGGCACCCTGGTTGGGAAACACTGTCCTAAGGTGCCTGATTGCAGTTGCTGCCTCTGCCACCTTTAGGCCGTGTTCACACAATGTAACATCGGACGTCTTTTTCTGGGTAAATAGTTAAAAAAAAAAAACATGGCATTGCTGGGAGTTGTAGTTTATTCAACAGCTGGAGGCACGCCGGTTGGAAAACAATGTATTAGATACAGTATGGCAAAAAAGTATTTAGTCAGCCACCAATTATACAAGTTCTCCCCCTTATAAAGATGAGGCTGTAATTATCATCATAGGTTATAACCTCAACTATGAGAGACAGAATGAGAAAAAAAATCATAAAATCACATTGTCTGATTATTAAAGAATTTATTCCCCAATTATGGTGCAAAATAAGTATTTGGTCAATAACAAAAGTTCCTCTCAGTACTTTGTTATATCCCCTTTGTTGGTAATGACAGAGGTCACATGTTTTCTGTCTTCACAAGGTTGTCACACACTGTTGCTGGTATTTTGGCCCATTCCTCCATGCAGATCTCCTCTAGAGCAGTGATGTTTTGGAGCTGTCGCTGGGCAACACGGACTTTCAACTCCCTTCAAAGGTTTTCTATGGGGTTGAGATCTGGAGACTGGCTAGGCCACTCCAGGACCTTGAAATGCTTCTTACAAAGCCACTCCTTCGTTGCCTGGGCGGTGTGTTTGGGATCATTGTCATGCTGAAAGACCCAGCCACGTTTCATCTTCAATGCCCTGATGGAAGGAGGTTTTCACTCAAAATCTCACGATACCTGGCCCCATGCTTCACAGTAGGTATGGTGTTCTTGGATGCAGCTCAGCATTCTTTCTCCTCCAAACACGACGAGTTGAGTTTTTACTAAAAAGTTCTACTTTGGTTTCATCTGACCATGTGACATTCTCCCAATCCTCTTCTCGATCATCCAAATGTTCTCTAGCAAACTTCAGACGGGCCTGGACATGTACTGGCTTAATCAGGGGGACATGTCTGGCACTGCACGATTTGAGTCCCTGGCGGTGTAGTGTGTTACTGATGGTAGCCTTTGTTACTTTGGTCCCAGCTCTCTGCAGGTCATTCACTAGGTCCCCCTGTGTGGTTCTGGGATTTTTTCTCACCATTCCTGTGATCATTTTGACACCACTTGGTGAGATCTTGAGTGGAGCCCCAGATCGAGGGAGATTATCAGTGGTCTTGTATGTCTTCCATTTTCTAATAATTGCTCCCACAGTTGATTTCTTCACACCAAGCTGCTTGCCTATTGCAGATTCAGTCTTCCCAGCTTGGTGCAGGTCTACAATTTTGTTTCTGGTGTCCTCCGACAGCTCTTTGGTCTTGGCCATAGTGGAGTTTGGAGTCTGACTGTTTTTGGTTGTGGACAGGTGTCTTTTATACTGATAACAAGTTCAAACAGGAGCCATTAATACAGGTAACGAGTGGAGGACAGAGGAGACTCTTACAGAAGAAGTTACAGGTCTGTGAGAGCCAGAAATCTTACTTGTTTGTAGGTGACCAAATACTTATTTTCCACCATAATTTGCTAATAAATTCTTTAATAATCAGACAATGTGATTTTATGGATTTTTTCTCATTCTGTCTCTCATAGTTGAGGTTATAACCTATGATGAAAATTACAGCCTCTCATCTTTATAAGGGGGAGAACTTGTACAGTTGGTGACTGACTAAATACTTTTTTGCCCCACTATAACTGGCAGCCTTCTGAGAACGGTCGGGCATGTTGGATTTCAACTACCTCATCCCATTTATTGGCAGCAGCTTTATCCCTATTGAAAACACATGCACGCTCAGCTGAGTTGAGTATACATATGTATGGTGGGAAGCAAGAGAGAGAGCACCACTGGCAGGCTTTTACAGCCTTTGAATGTAAACAAAGATGTATCCGTTCCTCACTATGATCTCTGCTTGCCATCAGTGAATAGAAGTGTAAAATGGAAGATTGGTTTACATACAAATAAAACCTTTTTAAAGGGGTACTCTGCCCCTAGACATCTTATCCCTTATCCAAAGGATAGGAGATAAGATGTCTGATCGCTGGGGATCCCCGCGATATCCCTGCTGCACCCGGCATTAGTTTAAAGCGTCGAGTGCAGCGCCGGAAGCTCATGACGTCACGGTCACGCCCCCCTTAATGCACGTGTATAGGAGGGGGTGTGACCTCCTCCCATAGACTTGCGTTGAGGGAGCATGGTTGTGACATCACAAGCGGGGCATGAACGTGATGTCACGAGTCTCCACCCCACATCGCCAGTCATCTGGCACTGAGATCTCGGGGGTCCCCAGTGGTGGGACCCCTGCGATCAGACATCTTATCCCCTATCCTTTGGATAGTGGATAAATATTCTAGGTGCGGAGTACTCCTTTAAGAGCTGAAATCTGAATATAATCTGAATTTAAGAATTTAATTTGAGCTGATTTATATATAATTTCTCTATAGGACCCGAACACACAGCGCATCTCGCCACATCCCGCAGCCCCCCTCCCTGTCCGGCCCACCGCGCACCATCCTCATATAGCCGCTCCAGGTATTGTAAATATTCACCTGTTCCAGGTCATTTTGCTCAGGGACAGAGAACACTTTGGGGGGGTTGATCTCACTGATCTTTTTGGTTATTTACAGTCCCTCAGCAGCAGCCAATAGCGGGGCTCCCCGTCTCCTCTGCCGCCCTGTTACCTGTGGGGCCCCTTCCCTCCCAGGCCGCTCCAGCTCCTGGCTTCCAGGTAATAACAACTACTACCTGGTGCAGTATTTTCCAACCAGGGTGCCCCCCAGCTGTTGCAAAACTACAACTCCCAGCATGCCTGGACAACCAACTGCTGTCTGGGCATGCTGGGAGTTGTAGTTTTGCAACAGCTGGAGGCACCCTGGTTTGGAAACACTGACCTGGTGTTTGGTAGTAAGCACTGTAGAGTCATCTAGTGGCGAAATTGAGGAATTGCAAGTGTTAAATCAGTCTCTTGCATCCTGATAAAGATATGAAGATGATATTTTAGCCAACAAAAAAATTTATCTTTTTATTTTTAAATTGATAAGATCATATTTTATGAATTTCTGCAAGTTTCGGTGCATTGTGCATGCTCTAATCTATAAGCTGGAATGCATAATTAAAGGAGAACTCCAGGAAAAATTTACTTATCCCTATCCAATGGATAGGGCAGTGTTTCCCAACCAGGGTGCCTCCAGCTGTTGCAAAACTACAACTCCCAGCATGCCCGGACAGCCTTTGGCTGTCCGGGCATGCTGGAAGTTGTAGTTTTGCAACAGCTGGAGGCACCCTGGTTGGGAAACACTGGGATAGGGGATAAGTTGCTGATCGTGGGGGGTCCGACTGCTCTCCATTCATTCCAATGCACTCCATTCATTCCTATGGGAGTGTCTGTGATGCCCGAGTGCTGTACTCGGGTCTTTTCGGCGATCCCATTGAAATGAATGGAACACATTTTGTCTGCTGCACACACTTCTCACTGAGCACCAGGTCCCGTTCCAGGTCCCAGCAGTTGGACCCCCGCGATCAGCTACTTATCCCCGATCCTGTGGAGAGGGAATAAGTTAGTTTTTGCTTGATTTCTCCTTAAATTTTTGCTTTTGTGTTACAGCCGTACACTGGAATCCAGTATACGTATCCACCGAACCCTACATCCCAGCTGCAGCCGGTGAGCCATGTCTACCCCGCGCCCGTTCAGCAGCCGGCGGCTTATCAAGGTACGTATGGTGTTCTTTAATGTCAGTGAAGTTCTTTTTCTCCTCGGGCAGCAGAGAGGCTACATTCACTCCATTTTGATTTTGTCATATGAGGAGTCCAGCACGGTGTCATGGCTTCCATTGTAGAATGATGAGTGTTGGTAATAAAGATGGCTTCTGCCGCCATGACAGTCACTTTTCACTATATCAGTCCCTTGTATATTTCCATATGTTTAGCGTCGGGTGATGTCACGTCGTTCCTGATGACGGAGGCGCGGCAGCATAGCACAGAGATCCGGATGGCTATCGGCAAAGTCATTGATAAGATAGACAACCTGGCGTGTAAGGTATGGAGACCCCCGCACGCTCCGCTCTATGGCTCGACCCAAGCACGCTCTGCGGCTCCACCCCCGCATGCTCTGTTCTATGGCTCGACCCCCAGCATGCTCTGCTCTGTGGCTCGACCCCAGCATGCTCTGCTCTGTGGCTCGACCCCCGCACGCCCTGCTCTATGGCTCGTCCCCCCCGCACGCTCTGCTCTATGGCTCGTCCCCCCGCACGCTCTGCTCTGTGGCTCGACCCCCCGCATGCTCTGCTCTATGGCTCGACGACTACCCCCCCCCCCCCCCGACCCCCGCACGCCCTGCTCTATGGCTCGTCCCCCCGCATGCTCTGCTCTGTGGCTCGACCCCCGCACGCTCTGCTCTGTGGCTCGACCCCCGCACGCTCTGCTCTGTGGCTCGACCCCCGCACGCTCTGCTCTGTGGCTCGACCCCCGCACGCTCTGCTCTGTGGCTCGACCCCCGCACGCTCTGCTCTGTGGCTCGACCCCCGCACGCTCTGCTCTGTGGCTCGACCCCCCCGACCCCCCGCATGCTCTGCTCTATGGCTCGACGACTACCCCCCCGCACGCTCTGCTCTATGGCTCGACCCCCGCACGCTCTGCTCTATGGCTCGACCCCCGCACGCTCTGCTCTATGGCTCGACCCCCGCACGCTCTGCTCTATGGCTTCCTCGGCTTCTTGTCTTCTCACATTCTTCTTGTCTGATCAGGTGGACAATCTACAGAAGGAGAATTCATCTGGAGCCTCACATCTCCTCCCAGGAATATCGTCCATCACCATGGAGAGCGCCATGATCATGAATAATATCCAGCGTATCATCCAGGTGAGGGTGCAGACCATAGTGTAACATGCAGAACAGTTTGCAGTACCTGCTGTATGCTTTCTCTGTCTGCTCCTCTGGGGCATTGTTCAGCAAGAGGAAGCATGCTGTAACCACACATTATTCTTTCTAAATGTACTATTAGTTTATATATGTATATGACAGGGAGATAGTAATGTAGGCTGTAGGGGGTGGTCAGAGGTGATGATGTCACTCAGGGGGTGGGACTTGTGCTCAGCGACAAGATCCAATGCTGCACTGACAATGAGAGGACTACACAACTTATGTCTGGAGAGAGGCAGGGAGCTGTTGAGACAACACCACTTTAATAATGAGAGGACTACACAACTTACTGTCAGGGGTGAATCACACACAAACAGCACAATGTGTGATAAAACTTTATTGGTAAGCACCAGTATATGTCTATATTTTCTAACAGTCCAATATCCCTTTTAACAAGAAGTAAAATTGTAATTCTACATTAAGGAATTAAGGACCCTGAACGTTTCTAAAAACAGGATCCAGTGCACCATTGGTATTCCCAGACAGAAAAAGATGGTGTATGTGCCACCATGCTGTTTTATGTTGGAAATGTATTTGTGGGTTTAAAGGACAACTGCAGCGGCATTACACTTATCCCCTATCCACAGGATAGGGGATAAGTGTTTGATCGCGGGGGGTCCGACCGCTGGGACCCCCCCCGATCTCCCAAACTGGGCGCCGCCATAAGCGCTCATGGTGAGCGCTAAGGCACGTAGCGTCGACCTAGAGGGTTGCCCCGT
Source organism: Hyla sarda (assembly GCF_029499605.1). Taxonomy (NCBI): domain Eukaryota; kingdom Metazoa; phylum Chordata; class Amphibia; order Anura; family Hylidae; genus Hyla; species Hyla sarda. The sequence continues at coordinate 8,105,608 of NC_079197.1, read as the reverse complement.
CTCCTCCCCGTCCCCATACAGTTCTATGGGGGATGCGGGGAGGCACGAATGCTGCCTCCCTGCCTCTCCCATAGAGATGTATGGAGGAGACGTGCCGGCCGCAACGTCATACTGCGGCTGGCACGCCTCCTGCACAGGACAGCCGCGGCCCCGTACAGGAGATCACAGGGGGTCCCAGCGTTTGGACCCCCCGTGGTCAAACACTTATCCCCTATCTTGAGGATAGGGGATAAGTGTTTGTAACGCTGCAGATGTCCTTTAAAGGGTCTCATGAGAAATTCCATAACGGAACGCTGAGCAGGAAATTTATTAGGTATTTTGTTCTTGGTAAAATTATTTTTTTACATTTTTTTATTTTTTTTAAGGAAAATGAACGTCTGAAGCAGGAAGTTCTGGATAAGAGCAGCCGGATAGAGGAGCAAAATGTGAAGATTGGGGAACTAATAAATCGCAACCAGAGGTATAACACACATGAAGTGCTGCCCCCTAGTGTCAATAAATAGGAATGACACTCTGGCTTTGGTCACATGTCCTTCTTTAGTTATTTGTCTTCTATTGCATTTTGTTTCTTTTTTGGTGTTAATATCCTCACAATCTCCATCCTCTTCGTGCAGGTACGTTGAACAGAGTAATATGTTAATGGAGCAGAGGAACGACTCTCTGAACACTTCATCTGAGAACACACAAGCAAAGATGCTCCATGCCATGCAAGAAAAGGTATTTCTCAGCTGACAGCTACCTGCTTGAAGGCTTTATTTAAAGGAGAACTCCATGGCTGCCAAAATTGTATAGTGATAGAATCACAACATCATCATATAGCTCTGATTACTTGTGGGCTGTTCACCATGGATGCTTTATTAGATTTTATAAGAACTACTATATAACAAGAATATAACTACTATAATACTGCTCCTATGTACAAGAATATAACTACTATAATACTGCTCCTATATACAAGAATATAACTACTATAATACTGCTCCTATATACAAGTATATAACTACTATAATACTGCTCCTATGTACAAGAATATAACTACTATAATACTGCTCCTATATACAAGTATATAACTACTATAATACTGCTCCTATGTACAAGAATATAACTACTATAATACTGCTCCTATATACAAGAATATAACTACTATAATACTGCCCCTATATACAAGTAAATAACTACTATAATACTGCTCCTATATACAAGAATATAACTACTATAATACTGCCTCCTATATACAAGAATATAACTGCTATAATACTGCCTCCTATATACAAGAATATAACTACTATAATACTGCCTCCTATATACAAGAATATAACTACTATAATACTGCTCCTATGTACAAGAATATAACTACTATAATACTGCTCCTATATACAAGAATATAACTACTATAATACTGCTCCTATATACAAGAATATAACTACTATAATACTGCTCCCTATGGACAAGAATATAACTACTATAATACTGCTCCTATATACAAGAATATAACTACTATAATACTGCTCCTATATACAAGAATATAACTACTCTAATACTGCCTCCTATATAGAATATAACTACTATAATACTACTCCTATATACAAGAATATAACTTTTATAATACTGCCTCCTATATACAGGAATATACCTACTATAATACTGCTCCTATATACAAGAATATAACTACTATAATACTGCTCCTATATACAAGAATATAACTACTATAATACTGCTCCTATATACAAGAATATAACTACTATAATACTGCTCCTATATACAAGAATATAACTACTATAATACTGCTCCTATTTACAAGAATATATCTACTATAATACTGCTCCTATATACAAGAATATAACTACTATAATACTGCTCCTATGTACAAGAATATAACTACTATAATACTGCCTCCTATATACAAGAATATAACTACTATAATACTGCTCCTATATACAAGAATATAACTACTATAATACTGCTCCTATATACAAGAATATAACTACTATAATACTGCTCCTATTTACAAGAATATATCTACTATAATACTGCTCCTATATACAAGAATATAACTACTATAATACTGCTCCTATGTACAAGAATATAACTACTATAATACTGCTCCTATATACAAGAATATAACTACTATAATACTGCTCCTATATACAAGAATATAACTACTATAATACTGCTTCTATATACAAGAATATATCTACTATAATACTGCCCCTATATACAAGAATATATCTACTATAATACTGCTCCTACATACAAGAATATAACTACTATAATACTGCTCCTATATACAAGAATATAACTACTATAATACTGCTCCTATATACAAGAATATAACTACTATAATACTGCCTCCTATATACAATAATATAACTACTATAATACTGCTCCTATATACAAGAATATAACTACTATAATACTGCTCCTATATACAAGAATATAACTACAATAATACTGCTCCTATGTACAAGAATATAACTACTATAATACTGCCTCCTATATACAATAATATAACTACTATAATACTGTCTCCTATATACAGAAATATAACTACTATAATACTGCTCCTATATACAAGAATATAACTAGTATAATACTGCCTCCTATATACAAGCATATAATTACTATAATACTGCTCCTATATACAAGAATATAACTACTATAATACTGCTCCTATATACAAGAATATAACTACTATAATACTTCCTCCTATATACAATAATATAACTACTATAATACTGTCTCCTATATACAAGAATATAACTACTATAATACTGCCTCCTATACACAGGAATATACCTACTATAATACTGCTCCTATATACAGGAATATAACTACTATAATACTGCTCCTATAAACAGGAATATAACTACTATAATACTGCTCCTATATACAAGAATATAACTACTATAATACTGCTCCTATATACAGGAATATAACTACTATAATACTGCTCCTATATACAAGAATATAACTACTATAATACTGCTCCTATATACAAGAATATAACTACTATAATACTGCTCCTATATACAAGAATATAACTACTATAATACTGCCTCCTATATACAAGAATATAACTACTATAATACTGCCTCCTATATACAAGCATATAACTACTATAATACTGCTCCTATATACAGGAATATAACTACTATAATACTGCTCCTATATACAAGAATATAACTACTATAATACTGCTCCTATATACAAGAATATAACTACTATAATACTGCTCCTATATACAAGAATATAACTACTATAATACTGCCTCCTATATACAAGAATATAACTACTATAATACTGCCTCCTATATACAAGAATATAACTACTATAATACTGCCTCCTATATACAAGAATATAACTACTATAATACTGCCTCCTATATACAAGAATATAACTACTATAATACTGCCTCCTATATACAAGAATATAACTACTATAATACTGCCTCCTATATACAAGAATATAACTACTATAATACTGCCTCCTATATACAAGAATATATCTACTATAATACTGCCTCCTATATACAAGAATATATCTACTATAATACTGCTCCTATATACAAGAATATATCTACTATAATACTGCTCCTATATACAAGAATATAACTACTATAATACTGCTCCTATATACAAGAATATAACTAGTATAATACTGCCTCCTATATACAAGAATATAACTACTATAATACTGCCTCCTATATACAAGAATATAACTACTATAATACTGCTCCTATATACAAGAATATAACTACTATAATACTGCTCCTATATACAAGAATATAACTACTATAATACTGCTCCTATATACAAGAATATAACTACTATAATACTGCTCCTATATACAAGAATATAACTACTATAATACTGCTCCTATATACAAGAATATAACTACTATAATACTGCTCCTATATACAAGAATATAACTACTATAATACTGCTCCTATATACAAGAATATAACTACTATAATACTGCTCCTATATACAAGAATATAACTACTATAATACTGCTCCTATATACAAGAATATAACTACTATAATACTGCTCCTATATACAAGAATATAACTACTATAATACTGCCTCCTATATACAAGAATATAACTACTATAATACTGCCTCCTATATACAAGAATATAACTACTATAATACTGCTCCTATATACAAGAATATAACTACTATAATACTGCTCCTATATACAAGAATATAACTACTATAATACTGCTCCTATATACAAGAATATAACTACTATAATACTGCCTCCTATATACAAGAATATAACTACTATAATACTGCTCCTATGTACAAGAATATAACTACTATAATACTGCCCCTATATACAAGAATATAACTACTATAATACTGCTCCTATATACAAGAATATAACTACTATAATACTGCTCCTATATACAAGAATATAACCACTATAATACTGCTCCTATATGCAAGAATATAACCACTATAATACTGCTCCTATATACAAGAATATAACTACTATAATACTGCCTCCTATATACAAGAATATAACCACTATAATACTGCCTCCTATATACAAGAATATAACTACTATAATACTGCCTCCTATATACAAGAATATAACTACTATAATATTATAACTACTATAATACTGTTCAGTAAATACCTGGCGGGTTGTTTTTCTATACCGCTCTGCGTTTCGCTTGCTTGTTCTCACTGTCGCTGCTTTCTCTTTCCCAGCATGCTTTGCATATGGATCTGGGCAGGTACCAGGTGAGGTCTGTAGGGTCTCCTCCTCCTCCTCCTCCTTTCTTCCTTCCTCTCTCTCCTTATATAACAGATATGATACTCATTAGTACTGTCTATACTCCAGATTAATACTCTTTCATTATGATACTAACATGTAAGGGAGAACTGCCATAATCTGCTTTGGCTTTCCAGCTGCTGGGGAAACTACATCTCCCAGCATGCCGTGACAGCCTTACAGTGCTCAGGGCATGCTGGGAGTTGTAGTTCCCCAAAAGCTGGAGAGCTGCAGTTTGCAGGTGGCTTCGCTAATGATCTCCCCCGATGTTATCTGCTCGGATCACTCACTCCCCGCTTCTTATTTCAGGCCAAAGTAGCCGAAGAACTCGCCGCCGCCACCGGCCAGTTGTCCCGTCTGCAGCTGGAGGTGACCGCTTACCAGAAGAAGGAGATGGACCTGCGCACCCAGCTCGCCGCCTCCTTGCAGGAAGCAGAGAAGTGTCGGGTGGAGCTCGGCTCGCTGCAGGCTCAGCTTATAGGTGAGTGCACGCTCCACTCCGGACATCCTAGTGCACACTCCACTCCGGTCTAATATGTAAATGTATACCACAGAGATGAAAGAGACGTCGGAACAGACGAAACACCGCGCCAAAGCTGAGAAGGACAGCCGCCGCACCCTGGAGCTCAAACTGACTGCCATGGAAGACGAAATCTCAGACTTGAAGATAGAGAAGGAGAATCTAGAAAAGGTGAGTGACCACAACAGGCGCCGGAATCCATAGAGTGTACTGGATGACATCACTCTGGGGTCACTAGTGATTCTTCGGGGTTCCCCTTAATAGCTCATACACACTGTCCAATTGGTCCGTCTCGAAATTCTGCTGCAGCAGCCTCCCATCGTTTTTTAGAGGCTATTTTGCCTCCACATATGTCTTGCTGTACTGCAGTATTTCCCAACCAGAGTGCCTCCAGCTGTTGCAAAACTACAACTCCCAGCATGCCCGGACAGCCAACGGCTGTCTGGGCATGCTGGGAGTTGTAGTTTTGCAACAGCTGGGGAGCTGCAGGTTGGAAACCTTGGACCCAGCCCAGTTTTTCACAACCAGGGGGCCTCCAGCTGTTGCAAAACTACAACTCCCAGTATGCACGGACAGCCAACGGCTGTCCGGGCATACTGGGAGTTGTTGTTTTGCAACAGCTGGAGAGCCACAGATTGGACACCTTGGCCCTAGCCCAGTTTTTTCAAACCAGGGGCCTCCAGCTGTTGCAAAACTACATCCCCCAGCATGCTCGGACAGCCGTTGGCTGTCCGGGCATGCTGGGAGTTGTAGTTTTGCAACTACTGGAGAACCACAGGTTGAATACCGAGGCCCAGTGTTTGCCAACCAGGGTGCCTCCAGCTGTTACAAAACTACAACTCTCAGCATTCTCTGACTGCCAACAGCTGTCTGGGAATGCTGAGAGTTGTTGTTTTGCGCTAAGGCCATGTTCACACAATGTGGGGGAAACTGCAGTGTTTTAGCTGACGGCCGGTGTGTGAACATGATTTAAGGGTTGCAGAGGCAGCAATTGAAAACTGCCTTTGACTGTCAGGGCATGCTGGGTGTTGTAGTTTTGCAATAGACACACTGGGTAACAAACACTGCTCTTAGGCCATGTTCCCACACAGTAAAAAGAAAAATCCGCTTTTTTTCCCCGTCTGTTTACAGCTAGAGATGAGCGAACTTACAGTAAACTCGATTCGTCACGAACTTCTCGGCTCGACAGTTGATGACTTTTCCTGCATAAATTAGTTCAGCTTTCCGGTGCTCCCGTGGGCTGGTAAAGGTGGATACAGTCCTAGGAGACTCTTTCCTAGGACTGTATCCACCTTTTCCAGCCCACCGGAGCACCGGAAAGCTGAACTAATTTATGCAGGATAAGTCATCAACTGCCGAGCCGAGAAGTTCGAGACGAATCGAATTTACTGTAAGTTCGCTCATCTCCATTTACAGCCTAAAGCATAATAAAACTGCAATATTTTAGCCATTTACATAGAAAAAGACGGCTAACGTTGCGGTGTGTGAACATGGACTGGAGGTTGCAGAAGGCAGCCATTGCAACCAACACCTTAGGACAGTGTTTTCCAAACAGGGTGCCTCCAGCTGTTGAAAAATGACAACTCCCAGCATGCTACTGGAGGCACCCTGTAATGGAATTCAGGCAGAGATGCAGTGTAAAGCATGGAGATATTTCATCTGTGACTGACTATGCAGCTGGAGTCACCTGTTCCTCTTTGTATTGGGTATTGATGGCCCCTTATATTGAGTATATAGTGTATGTGTATATATATATATATATATATATATATAAGGGATTGACCGATATAATTTTTTTAGGGCCGATACCAATAATCTGCGACCTTTCAGGCCGATAGCCGATAACTAATACCGATATTCCGGTATAAGTTATCGCCAATCCCCCCCCCCCCCCCCCCCGGCCCCGCAGATCAATGATTTAAAGCGGGTGTATTAAATCAATGAACTGCATCGGCTTTTGCGGGGCCAGAGACCGCCGCCGCCACCTGCTTCTCTCCCCCTGCCTGTCCTCCCTAGTCCAACCACCATTGCACCGACGCTGCCCCATCGCCTCCCCCATCCCCGGTTTTATAATTACCTGTTCCCGGGGTCCGTGCTACTACTTCTGGCTCCGGCGGCGTCCTGAGCCGTCGCTGTGCGCACTGACTGCGACGTTGCATTGAGGACGTCACTCGTCGCTACGCAGGACGTCGCAGGAGCCAGAAGTAGTGCGGACCCCGGGAACAGGTAATTATAAAACCGGGGATGGGGGAGGCAATGGGGCAGCGGTGGTCTCGGCATCGGTCTATGGCCAAACCGATAATCGGTCGATCCCTAATATATACAGTGGTCCCTCAAGTTACAATATTAATTGGTTCTGGGATGACCATTGTATGTTGAGACCATTGTATGTTGAGACCATAACTCTATGGAAACCTGTTAATTGGTTCTAAAGGCACCAAAATGTCATCCAAAAATAGGAAAAAGTGAGGATTAAAGATAAATAAGTAGATAACTAATATAGATAAAGCAAATCCTTACATATAAAAGTAATAAATACTGCTGGGAGCTGTAATCACTGTCTATGCCAGTGTTTCCCAAGCAGGGAGCCTCCAGCTGTTGCAAAACTACAACTCCCAGCATGCCCGGACAGCCGAAGGCTGTCCGGGCATGCTGGGAGTTGTAGTTTTGCAACAGCTGGGGGCACCCTGCTTGGGAAAAACTGGTCTACGTAGAGCACAGGATCTTCTTTGGGGTCCTGTACAGTACACAGTGTCCTAAAAAAGTAACATGGAGTCAAAGGTGTCCACCTGGTGTCCAAAGGAGCAGCTAACCCTGGTACAGGTAAAGAGTACAGAACATGTAATACCTCCCTATACTGTAGGGGGCGCTACCAGACACCAGTCAGTGCATACACTTCAGTAATACAGGTAAAAAGTAGAGAACATGTAATACCTCCCTGTACTGTAGGGGGCTCTACCGGACACCAGTCAGTGCATACACTTCAGTAATACAGGTAAAGAGTACAGAACATGTAATACCTGCCTGTACTGTAGGGGGCACTACCAGACACCAGTCAGTGCATACACTTCAGTAATACAGGTAAAGAGTACAGAACATGTAATACCTCCCTATACTGTAGGGGGCGCTACCAGACACCAGTCAGTGCATACACTTCAGTAATACAGGTAAAGAGTACAGAACATGTAATACCTCCATGTAATGTAGGGGGCGCTACCAGACACCAGTCAGTGCATACACTTCAGTAATACAGGTAAAGAGTACAGAACATGTAATACCTCCCTGTACTGTAGGGGGCGCTACCAGACACCAGTCAGTGCATACACTTCAGTAATACAGGTAAAGAGTACAGAACATGTAATACCTCTCTATACTGTAGGGGGCGCTACCAAACACCAGTCAGTGCATACACTTCAGTAATACAGGTAAAGAGTACAGAACATGTAATACCTCCCTGTACTGTAGGGGGCGCTACCAGACACCAGTCAGTGCATGCACTTTAGGAATACAGGGTTTTTACCAGTAAAATGCCCATTCTGATTGTTCAGTTCTTCCGGCCATTGACATGTTTCACGGATCTGGATTGTCTGTACATTGTATGTTGAGTCTGGTTTCAACTTACAATGGTCCAGAAAAGACAATTGTATGTTGAAACTATTGTATGTTGAGGCCATAGTAAGTTGAGGGATCTCTGTATATCTATAATAATATATGTTGTTGTGCCGCAGAGTCTGTCTGAGAGAAAGAAGAAGTCGCAGCAGGACAGGCAGCGGGCAGAGGAGGAGCAGGAGGAGCTGCGACGAAACTTCCAGGAGGACATTGAGAATCTGAGGCGGCAGCTGAAAAAAAGCCGCGAACAGGCGACTGCTAAACAGGTCAGTAGGGGGCAGAGTGGCCGTTGTGTGGGCAGTGGACTGGCGAATGGTTTATGGCGTATCCACAGGATGTATGAGGTGGGAAGACAAAAACATGGCATCTTTCTTCTGAGAACAGCGCCACCCCTGTCCTCAGGTTGTTTGTGGTATCTATACACTGTAAAGGGGTACTCCGCTGGAAAACCTTATTTTTTTTCTAAATGAACTGGTGCCAGAAAGTTAAACAGATTTGTAAATGATGTCTATTTAAAAATCTTAATCCTTCCAGTACTTATTAGCAGCTGTATGCTACAGAGGAAGTTCTTTTCTTTTTGAATTTCCTTTCTGCCTGCTCTCTACTGACACCTCTGTCTGTTTTAGGAACTGTCCAGAGTAGGAGCAAATCCCCATAGCAAATCTCTCTTGCTCTGGACAGTTCCTGACATGGACAGAGGTGTCAGCAGAGAGCACTGTGGTCAGGCAGAAAGGAAACTCAAAAAGAAAAGCATTTCCTTTGTAGTATACAGCAGCTGATAAGTACTGGAAGGATTAAGGTTTTTAAATAGACTTAGTTTACAAATCTGTTTAACTTTTAAAAGAAAATGTTTTGCAGTGGAGTACCCTTTTAATGGATCTGACCTGTAATACCTCACCCAACCTGAAGACAGGAGTGGTGCCATTTTTGGAAGAAAGCAGCTATGTTTCTCTGATCCTGGATGACCTTTGTAAGGCAATGTTTCCCAACCAGGATGCCTCCAGCTGTTTCAAAACTACAACTCCCAGCATGCCCGGACAGCCGACGGCTGTCCGGGCATGCTGGGAGTTGTAGTTTTGCAACAGCTGGAGGCAACCTGTTTGGGAAACACTGCTGTGTGATAGGGTGTAGGCCTTCTCTATGGGGTTATCCAGGATTAGGAAAACATAGCTTTCTTCTTCCAGAAACAGCGCCACTCTTGTCCTCAGGTTGTGTGTGGTATTGCAGCTCGTCATTGAAGTGAATGGAGCCATGTTGTAATACCACACAGAACTTGTGGACAGGTGTGGCGCTGTTTTTGGAAGACAGCAGCCATGTTTTTTTCTTATCCTGGATCACCTCTGTAAGGTTTCCCAACCAGGGTGTCTCCAGCTGTTGCAAAACTACAACTCTTAGCATGCCCGGACAGCCTTTGGCTGTCCGGGCATGCTGGAAGTTGTAGTTTTGCAACAGCTGGAGGCACCCTGGTTGAGAAATACTGCTGTAAGGAGTGATCGGTCACCGCATCGGTCGAGTATATCACATCAGGAGTGTATAGGATTTTCCATCCACCTTGATATCCTGAGGGTTCACTTACTTTTCTTTCTTGTCTTCTCTACGTGAAGTCGTCCTCCCGGGAGATGGATGAGGAGAAGGTGACGGAGCTCCAGGATCAGGCTGCCCAGTTACAGCCCCTGAAGGAGAAGGTGATTATGGGTTCGTCCTCTATCAGGGCCGGCTCTGTCTATAGGCAAAATAGGCAGCTGCCTAGAGCGCACTCTTGATGGGGGCGCTGCTCTGCAAGTAGCAATAAAGTTAGACAGCATCCGAAGCACCCGCCCATCCAGCTAAACCCTGACACCCCAGTAGTAAGGAGATTACATGAGGAGGAGGTTTGTTACAGTGTGTCACCCCAGTAGTAAGGAGATTACATGAGGAGGAGGTTTGTTACAGTGTGTCACCCCAGTAGTAAGGAGATTACATGAGGAGGAGGTTTGTTACAGTGTGTCACCCCAGTAGTAAGGAGATTACATGAGGAGGAGGTTTGTTACAGTGTGTCACCCCAGTAGTAAGGAGATTACATGAGGAGGAGGTTTGTTACAGTGTGTCACCCCAGTAGTAAGGAGATTACATGAGGAGGAGGTTTGTTACAGTGTGTCACCCCAGTAGTAAGGTGATTACATGAGGAGGAGGTTTGTTACAGTGTGTCACCCCAGTAGTAAGGAGATTACAGGAGAGGGAGGTTTGTTACAGTGTGTCACCCCAGTAGTAAGGAGATTACATAAGGAGTGGGTTTGTTACAGTGTGTCACCCCAGTAGTAAGGAGATTACATGAGGAGGAGGTTTGTTACAGTGTGTCACCCCAGTAGTAGGGAGATTACATGAGGAGGAGGTTTGTTACAGTGTGTCACCCCAGTAGTAAGGAGATTACATGAGGAGGTTTGTTACAGTGTGTCACCCCAGTAGTAAGGAGATTACATGAGGAGTGTGTTTGTTACAGTGTGTCACCTCAGTAGTAAGGAGATTACATGAGGAGGGGGTTTGTTACAATGTGTCACCCCAGTAGTAAGGAGATTACATGAGGAGGGGGTTTGTTACAGTGTGTCACCCCAGTAGTAAGGAGATTACATGAGGAGGAGGTTTGTTACAGTGTGTCACCCCAGTAGTAGGGAGATTACATGAGGAGGAGGTTTGTTACAGTGTGTCACCCCAGTAGTAAGGAGATTACATGAGGAGGTTTGTTACAGTGTGTCACCCCAGTAGTAAGGAGATTACATGAGGAGTGTGTTTGCTACAGTGTGTCACCTCAGTAGTAAGGAGATTACATGAGGAGGGGGTTTGTTACAATGTGTCACCCCAGTAGTAAGGAGATTACATGAGGAGGGGGTTTGTTACAGTGTGTCACCCTAGTAGTAAGGTGGGGAGTGTCTAAGGGCTGAGCCAATGGGCGGGGTCAAGGGGCGGCCAAATTAGCTTTCGCCTAGGGTGGCAAAAATCCTTGCACCAGTCCTGCCCTCTATAGTCTGCCGTATGTTTTGTTGCACCAGGGTAGGTAATGGGTCACATGACTGCGCTATTCTCTCCTTGTTTCCTCTGCAGTGCGCGAAGTTACAGAGCCAGATAACTTCTCTCAATGACCAACTCCGGGAAATCCGTGCCAGCGAAAGTGACCTGCTGTCTGCGAAAGACCTCGCCGAGAAGGTTAGGGGGGCTTTTCTTTGATGTTGTTATTGTGGGGGGGGATTCTCCACTTTAGGTAGCTAAGGTGAGATTTCTGCAACTTTCTAAAACCCACTTGTTTAAAGGGGTTGTCCAGGATTAGAAAAACACTACTACTACCAAAACAGCACCACCCCTATCTACAGGTTGTGTCTGGTATTACAGCTCAGCTTCAATGAAGTGAATGGGACTGAGCTACAGTCTTACCCCCGACCCTTGGACAGGAGTGGTGCTTTATTGGGAGAAAAAAGAATCAGTATTTCTCTAGACAGCCCCTTGAAATTTCTCACCTTTTTCAAGATCTCTGCTTCCTGTCTGTGAATAGAACCAAATCTTGTTAATACTTAGAGGTTGAGTCCAGCTCAATATGGTGGATCAGGGTACAGTACCTGCGCCATTTCTCGGCACCCATATGTACAGCACAATGGCTCTGACAGCAAGCAGAGATATTGAGTCCATTCGGTTGTAGAATGTTTCATTATCCAGTGACTAAGCTTTAGCTGCAGCGTGAATGGCTTAGTTGTGCTGCCATGTATCAAACCTTTTCACTAATGTATCTAATCTTTTCCAATTCTATCCGCGCCCCATCACTCCGTCCTGATCTGGTTTACTGACTGCGCCATGAGCAGAGACTATCCCGACTCCAGGAGGGGGCAGCACAGCTGGAGCCTCTGAGACTGAAGGTGGGTCCCCTGATGTCTGAGCCCCCCAGTGATAACACACGATCATTATACTTATTGTGGCCCCTGTATCCCCCCCCCCCCCAGTGTGAACAGCTCCAGACTCAGGTCGCATCATTAACGGAACAACTAAGGGAGGCGCAGGAGACTAGAGGTGACGGACATCCGGTCAGCGATCCTGCAGAGGAGGTGAGACCCCGCACTACACTTATTGGGGGGTCTGGCAACTACAGCCGGGTCCCTACATCTATTGGGGCCCCAATAAAATCACTAGCTAAATATGGCTCAAGTACTGCAGTGGGTTGCATCCTGTGGTTCCTCAGCCTGCGGCTGTCAGGGCATACTGGGAGTTGTAGTTTCCCAACAGCTAGAGTACCCCAGGGTGCAGACTTCTATTAGGCAAAGTGACCCCATCAATATGTTTATTAAACATAATAGCTATACACCTTCCCTCCAGGTCTATCTGTATACTGCTGCTATCTCTATGGGATCAGGATATATAGTAGCTATACACCTTCCCTCCAGCTCTCTGTATACTGCTGCTATCTCTATGGGATCAGGATATATATAGTAGTTATACTCCTCCTTCAGCTCTATCTCTATGCTGCTGCTGCTATTTCTATGGGATCAGGATATATAGTAGTTATACACCTCCCCTCCAGCTCTATCTGTACACTGCTGATATCTCTATGGGATCAGAATATATAGTAATTATGCACCTCCCCTCCAGCTCTATCTGTATACTGCTGCTGATATGTCTATGGGATCAGGATATATAGTAACTATTCACCTCTCGTCTAGCTCTATCTGTATATTGCTGCTGCTATCTCTTTGGGATCAGGATATACAGTAGTTATACACCTCTCGTCTAGCCCTATCTGTATATTGCTGCTGCTATCTTTATGGGATCAGGATATATAGTAGTTATACACCTCTCCTCCAGCTCTTTCTGTATACTGCTGCTATCTCTATGGGATCAAGATATATAGTAGTTGTACACCTCCCCTCCAGCTCTTTCTGTACACTGCTGCTATTTCTATGGGATCAGGATATATAGTAGTTATACACCTCCCCTCCAGCTCTATCTGTATACTGCTGCTATGTCTATGGGATCAGGATCCCGACAGCAATGTGAACGAGGCCTTAGACTGTGCACTTTATTTTACTAGTGCGTGCTTTCCCCCTTCAGGTGAAGAAGATCATGAACGGCGTGTTCCAGTCCCTCAGAAAAGAGTTTGACTTGGAGGAGTCCTACACTGGACGGGCAGTGCTGGGAACCATCATGGGCACCATAAAGGTAAACGCCATCATAGCCACCAGGTTTAGGTAGGAGCGGTCAGGTGGTGCTGCCTTGTTAGGATGCGTTCACACGGCCGTCTGTCCCCGTTTTTTTAAATCCCCGTTTCGGTTCCATTCTTGCAGGCTTTAAAAAAATCCCTTTCATGTCAATGGGATTTTTTTTACAATCCGTTTACATCCGTTTGTACCCGTCTGCACTCATTTCCGTTTTTTTGACGGCAGAAAAAAACGGCAGTATTTTTTTTCTTCCGTCAAAAAAACGGAAGAAAAAAACTGATACAGTAAATTTAACATTGAAGTCTATGGAAAACGGATGAGCCTTTTAATGTCATCCGTTTGCATCCGTTTTTTCAATCCGTTTCCTGATCAGTTTTTACTTCTGAGCATGCTCAGAACAAAAAAAAAAATGTTTTTATTTTTTTTGTTTATTAACTGAACAATAATGTATCCAAATGGATACAGACGGATAACATCCGTTTGCATCCGTTATTGTCCGTTTTTATTTTTGACGGGAGAAGAACGGGACGGGTCTAGACGTCTGTGTGAACGCAGCCTTAGCTCACAAAGCATTACTTACCCTTATACATTGTAACAAACCCCCATATGTGAACGAAGGATGGCGAGATCAAAGATCTTAAAATTTTTATGGAATTTGATTCTTCTCAGGCGACTACACTACAGTTACTTAACAAAACTCAGGACGAGCAACCGGCGGTGAGCAGCAGTGAGGAGGAAGATGAGGAGGACGAGGCCGAAATAGAGGCACAACCTGAGTCACATGTTCCTACAATGTCTCCTCCCCCCGGTGTACCCGTCTCAGCAGACCATGGACAGATTGAGGAGACTCCAGAGACTAAAGACCTGGTCAATGGGTATCTAAGCCAAGAAGCCCCCACAGTGGTGGAGGAGGAGCAGCAGGAAGAGGAAGCGGTGAAGGTGATTGAGGAGGATCTGGATACCCCCTCAGCTCTCGTACACATGATCTCCAGCGATATGTCGGAGTCCAGTATTGTTACCGCCGTGGAGGAGATTGCCAAAGAGTCTGCAGAGGACAGTTCTGTAAAAGCAGAGACTGTCAGTAATGCTGCAGAGGTCAAAGAACCTTCTCCAGAGATTGAGGAGGACCTGAAGGGAGACGATCCGGAACACGAAGAGCTTACCGCCCCCTTATCTAAGGCCAATGACTTAGATGATGAGAAACGGGAAGATCCACCCCCGCTTGGGAGCGATGAGGAGAGTGGCAGTAGTCCTGTACCCCCGAAGGGAGACATCCCAGTCCTCAGCTCTACCAGAAGTCCTGAGACACAAGGGAAGGCGGACGTCAGTCCTGTCAAGGGGAAGAAGACAACTAGTGTCAGGTAAGTTCTAGACTCCACATGAGCTGCCTGGGGGGTTGTCATATGGTCGTGTGGATGTCTGATTCATCTTATAGCAGTCTTTCCCAACCAGTGTATGTCCAGTCCTTGCAAAACTACAACTTCCAGCATGCCCGGACAGCCGAAGGCTGTCCGGGCATGCTGGGAGTTGTAGTTTTGCAATAGCTGGACCCACACTGGTTGGGAATCACTGTCCTTTGAATGTCTGGGCATGCTGGGAGTTGTAGTTTAGCAACAGCTGGAGGCACCCTGGTTAGGAAACACTGTCATAGAGAAATCGAATACACTGTAACGAACTCCTCTGCTGCGTTATAGTACAGTCACAGTATTTTGGCTTTCTGGGAAAGCTGGGAGTTATAGTTTTGGAACAGCTGGACCCACACTGGTTGGGAATCACTGTCCTTTGACTGTCTGGGCATGCTGGTAATTGTAGTTTAGCAACAGCTGGAGGGCCTCTGGTTAGGAAACGCTGCCATAGAGAAATCGGATACACTGTAACGAACTCCTCTGCTGCATTATAGTACAGTCACAGTATTTTGGCTTTCTGGGAAAGCTGGGAGTTATAGTTTTGGAACAGCTGGACCCACACTGGTTGGGAATCACTGTCCTTTGACTGTCTGGGCATGCTGGTAGTTGTAGTTTAGCAACAGCTGGAGGCACCCTGGTTGGAAAACGCTGCCATAGAGAAATTGGATACACTGTAACGAACTCCTCTGCTGCGTTATAGTACAGTGACAGTATTTTGGCTGTCTCGGAATGCTGGGAGTTATAGTTATGCAACAGCTGGAGGCACAACACTGTCCTATAAGGGAAAGGAGATGGCCCAACATATGCGCTCACTATCTCAACCCTATTCAGGTGATGGGCTCCTGACGGTTATGTGGGCCCGGTCATGGCCGCCGTGGATGTCACTGAGCATCTATTTATTTTTTCAGTCTGGCTGAATCCGATGAAGAAGATTTATTCAAAGATGCGTCTCCTGCGACCAAAGCGAAACACGAAGAGGAAGAAGAGGAGGAAGTAGTAAGTGTTCTTATCCCGTTCACTTGATAAGGTATATTCAGTGAGCACATGGATGAGGCAGGTGGTACGCCAAACCTCACGCCTCAGTCATCAACATACATGTCTATACTGGAATAATATACTGTTCCTGTACCACCGGTGCCTTGGTCTCCTCCTCCCGTGTACTTGAACACATCGGGCTGGATTTATTAAAAAGTACTGTCACCAAATATACTGTTCTAAACTAACTCGGGCTATGTTCCCTAACTACTCCTAACACCCCTCGAGCCCTTAAAAAAAAAAAATGTAAGAGCTTTAAAAAGCTGTGTATCTTACCTTTATTCTTGCTCATATTGTGCAATCTCCCAGCAGAAGAAAGTAGGTGTTTCCCAGGAGACATTACATCACTGAAGCCTGCTGGGGGACCACTTCCGCCCTCACATAATTGCAGCGCTGTGATTAATAGAAGACCTCAGGCTCTGTGCATGTTTCAGTCTGTGTTGCCATCAGTGAGGCTCTCCTGCAGCTTTCAGTCTGTGCAGCTTTCTGTGACAATCTGTGGAGCTTTCACTTTCTGTGCAGCTGTCAATCAAGCTCCGTGCAGAGAAACACTTCCTGAGTTTGGACTCTTGCCAGGCTGGAAGGAGACCAAACTCACTGTATTAATTGTGGCAGGGAACAGAACAGAGCCACCTAGTGGCCGTGTATTAGATTACATTTTAAACCTATTTCTCTTGATAATTTTAAAAGCAAGTGAATGGGTAAGTGTCTACGAATTACATAAGGAACACTATAGTAAAAGTTTTATTTGGTGACAGGTACGGTTTAGTATACCTGAATGCTAAACCGTTTGATTTTGCCTATTTTTACCAGAGCAGCCTAAGATATCAAAGCTGAGCTGTAAAAAGATGGGCCAAACCGGACAGTTTTGGTTTCAGGCACACTCGCTACGTCCATAGAGGCGGACTACACAACTGCCATTGGGCCCATGGGACAGAGCGGCCTGACCACAGTTGTATGGTCTATCTGTACGGGCCCTTGCACCGCTGATCAAAAACCGACCCCCTTACCCCATCGCCTGAATTTAGCAGCAGAAGTCAATCTAAGGGTTGGGTCACGCACAGCGCATGCGCAGCGTATTCTCCTATCAGCACACACACAGGGCTACCTGGCGGCACAGTGAGGTTTGGAGGCGGACCCATGCATCACAGTTACGTTGGTGCGCTTGCTCCGCCTCCAAACCTCACTGTGCGCACGTGGCTGGCGCCAGGTAATGTGTGAGAATACGCAGCGTAAGTCAGACTTCACCGTGCCGATATGCTGCTAGATCGAGCTCCAGTACGGTCCTTTCAGGGCTTGTTCACATGGGCGAATCCACAGCGTATTTTACGCTGCGGATCTGCCGACGATGGACCCCTACAGTGTGTCTCAGATCCTCCGCTACGAGCAGACACACTGCAATGTGAGAGTCGCCGCGCGCATGCGCAGTATTCTCGCACACATCGCGGCTACTCTCAACCCAGCCCAGGGAGCAGCCACAATGTGTACGAATACTGCGCGCGGCGACTCGTACTGCGCCTGCTCATAGTGGTGGATTGCCATCGGAGACACACACGCTGTAGGGGTCCATCGGCGGCGGATCCGTAGCATAAAATACGCTGTGGATCCGTCCGTGTGAACGAGCCTTCAGAGTGAGTTCTGCTGTGCCGATGCATAGTTCAGGACAGTGTTTCCCAACCAGGGTGCCTCCAGCTGTTGCAAAACTACAACTCCCAGCATGCCTGGACATCCACGGCTGTCCGGGCATGCTGGGAGTTGTAGTTTTGCAACAGCTGGAGGCTCCTGGTTAGGAAACACTGGTTCAGAAGATGGAGGGAGGGTGGAGGATTATTGGGGTGCCATAGTCAGAAATGAGGGAGGGCAAATCAGATTTTTGCTATGGGACCCCATGAATTCTATGTACATCCTGGTCCAGATTGATTTGAGATGTCTGGGCCGTGGTGTCGGTCACATGTCTGTCAATTAGATTTCGTATGAACGAGATGCGATGAGGTATGGCTATCGGCGTGTCCTTTTCCTATGACTGTGTCCTCCATCTTTAGAGCATGAAGGGACATCCTCCCCCGGCGCCTCTCTTCGGAGATGATGAAGAAGATGATGACTTGGACTGGTTGGGGTAACTATAACCATCAGGCCTTATACGGGTGACCTTCATAGACTGCACAGCAACATCTCAAGCACATGAGAGCGCAAGCGCCAGAATACTGGAGGAAACATGAACTTCTTAAGTTACGAGCCGCTGCGGTCGGCGCCGAGGAATCCGCCTCTGTTCCAGTCTTAAATATATATATATATTCAGTTGTGCTGGTAAAATATAATTATCGACTGCGGATCAGAACCTACACCTGATGACATCACATATCAACTGCTGCCTACAGGTACAGTGCATTGTGGGAGAGGACTCATTACCCAGAATGCATTGTGGGGGGGGAGGTCATTCATTACCCTGAATGCATTGCAAGAGAGCACTCATTACCGAGAATACTTGGGCTAGTGTTTTCCAACCAGGGTGCCTCCAGCTGTTGCAAAACTACAACTCCCAGCATGCCCGGACAGCCTTCGGCTGTCCGGGCATGCTGGGAGTTGTAGTTTTGCAACAGCTGGAGGCACCCTGGTTGGAAAACACTGACTTGGGCAGTCGCAAAAAAGGCAGTCGTGACCCAGAATGCAGTGCAGGAAGGAGCTCATGACCCAAAATGCATTGCAAAAGGGAGTTTATACAATAAAATGCTGCGCTGGAGCAAATGTGGGTTGCGTTCCCCCGCAGCCTGTGATCAGGAGTAGAGATGAGCGAACTTACAGTAAATTTGATTCGTCGCGAACTTCTCGGCTCGGCAGTTGATGACTTATCCTGCATAAATTAGTTCAGCTTTCAGGTGCTCCTGTGGGCTGGAAAAGGTGGATACAGTCCTAGGAGACTCTTTCCTAGGACTGTATCCACCTTTTCCAGCCCACCGGAGCACCTGAAAGCTGAACTGATTTATGCAGGATAAATTATCAACTGCCGAGCCGAGAAGTTCGTGACGAATCGAATTTACTGTAAGTTCGCTCATCTCTAATCAGGAGCTCCGCATTTATTCGTTCTTATATGTTACTAACTGGATTATGACCCAAATGTCTTGTATTTTTTAATACTCTGTAGATGCAAAAGTCAAATTGTTCTTCAATAAATCAAGTTCGGCATTTGTCGGATTTCTAGTTGCCTCCACTTGTAATATGCGGATACCTTTTTTGTTTTATTTTGACCATTCTGAAAGCTTTAGAAAAAACTACGTCCAAGCCCAGCATCATTACATTACCATTATATTACATTACCAGTTCACTGGTGGAATGTTCTGCAATGGAATAAGTTATGGGTCGTACAGAAACTCCCTGGAAGACTCGGCTTCTCTGTGCATTATAGAATTATTCTTGAATTAAAGGGGTACTCCCATGGAAAAGAAAACATTTTTTGTTAAATCACCTGGTGTCAGAAAGTTAAACAGATTTGTCAATTATTTATTTTTAAAATTCTTAATCCTTCCAGTACTTATCAGCTGCTGTATGCTCCACAGGAAGTTGTGTAGTTCTTTCCAGTCTGACCACAGTGCTCTCTGCTGACACCTCTCTCCGTGTCAGGAACTGTCCAGAGCAGGAGAGGTTTGCTAAGGGGATTTACTCCTACTCTGGACAGTTCCTAAAATATACAGAGGTGTCAGCAGAGAGCACTGTGGTCAGACAGAAAGAAATGAACTTCCTTTGGAGCATACAGCAGCTGATCAACAGATTTGTAATCAACTTCTATTTAAAACTCTTAATCCTTCCAGTCCTTATCAGCTGCTGTATACTCCACAGGAAGTTGTGTAGTTCTTTCCAGTCTGACCACAGTGCTCTCTGCTGACACCTCTGTCCATTTTAGGAACTGTCCAGAGTACAAGCAAAATCCCAATAGCAAACCTGTCATGCTCTGAACAGTTTCTGACACGGACAGAGGTGTCAGCAGAGAGCACTGTGGTCAGACTGGAAAGAACTACACAACTTCCTGTGGAGTATACAGCAGCTGATAAGTACTGGAAGGATTAAGAATTTTAAATAGAAATCATTTACAAATCTGTTTAACTTTCTGGCACCAGTTGATCTAAAAAAAAAAAAATGTTTCCAGTGGATTACCCCCTCTAAAAGAGCACTATGTAATACCTATTTTCCCCTGTAGGGGCACTGTAGGAAAATTGCACATTTGTTGCTGTGTTCCCTTTCAGATTACACCCATTCACTCGGGGGGGGGTCTCTCTGCAGCAGAATTGTATGTGAAGTTGGACCCTTCTAATAAATAGAGACTGTCCGAAGCAGAGTTAATCTTTATTCTGTTTTATACAACACATTTTAATCAGTTTGGTGTCATGTTTGATAATCTCATAACAATAATACAAAAATGGATGTGAATCACAGATACAAATGCTGCCGCTAGCAACTCCTCGCTTCCTTACCGCAGGTGTAAACATGTAAAAAAATCTGTTTACCTAAGTAGGTCCAGGGTAAGGGTTAATAATTTGATCTAGATGTTTTATTGGATGGAGGGGGGGGGGATCAATGGAAGATCACCATAGACGTTCTAGACTACACAATTAGAGGTCATTCTATACACCAGTTTTGCAAAACTACAACTCCCAGCATGCCCGGACAGCCATTGGCTGTCCGGGCATGCTAGGAGTTGTAGTTTTGAAACAGCTGGAGGCACCCTGTTTTGGGAACACTGCCATACACAGTCATCTGATGGAGGACACGTGTGCCTCCAGTAATCAATGAAATATTCCTATAGACATTCTAGACTACACAATTGGAGGTTTTACCATACGCAATAAGGCATCTGGTGGAGAAGACCTGAGCGCAACCATTGACCGGAAGAAAATCGCCATAAATGTTCTAGACTACACAATCGGAGATTATTCCTTATACAAGGGGTCATCTGGTGGACATCTGTGTGCAACAAATGGTCAATGGAAGATCACCATAGACGTTCTAGACTACACAATTGGAGGTCATTCTATACACCAGTTTTGCAAAACTACAACCCCCAGCATGCCCAGACAGCTGGAGGCACCCTGTTTGAGAAACACTGCCATACACAGAGTCATCTGGCGAAGAACACGTGTTTCCCCCCCCCCCCCCCCCCCCCCCAGTAATCAATGGAATATTCCCATAGACGTTCTAGACTACACAATCTGAGATTATTCCGTCAGTCATCTGGTGGAGGACATCTGTGTGCAACCATTGACCTAAGGAAGATCACCATAGATGTTCTAGACTACACAATCGGAGGTTTTACCATATGCAATAAGGCATCTGGTTGAGGAGACCTGTGCGCAACCATTGACCAGAAGAAAATCCCCATAAACGTTCTAGACTACACAATCGAGATTGCTCCGTGGACCAGGATTCATCTGGTGAAGGCCATCTGCGTGCAACAAATGGTCAATGGAAGATCACCATAGATGTTCTAGACTACACAATTAAAGGTTACACAATGATCAAGTCCTCTGTAGAGTTATTATTCATGTCTTTACGGGACCCGGTTGACTCGTAACTTTGTTTTTCGAGCTGTCCTGGCCAGGTGAGACGTTCTCCTTACCTCTTGACTACTTGAAGAATATGAGAAGGAAGAAAACACAGCCAAGTGATATGATAAGTCCCAAAGCGAAGCAAAGTCTTAGGCTGTCTGCTGAAAAAGACGTCTGGGTGGGAGATGGGTGGGCTTCAGAGAGGGCCACCCTCCGTGTGATTCCCAGCAGATAGGTGCTCCGAATTTCTTGCATGTACCTGCCACCCCATAGCTGGCCTCCATCCGGGACCAGCACCTCGTTGATGGTGAAGATGGATGGTTGAGGGGACTGCATATGGTCCTGGGACAGAGATGGGGAGTTTCTTCCACTAGAGAAACCAGAGCTCTCTGACTGGACATTGGAGTGGTTGCTGACCACCGTGGCCATGGAAGCTCGGCGCAAGGTCTCTTCATCGGTCTTCAGGGCCTGCACGCCTTCATCAGGTATTAAAGTGACCTTACGGCAGAAGGGGCACACCACAAAGGTCAGCAGCACGCTATGGCACACCAGCTTCCTCAGGCAGTGCAGGCAGAGGTTGTGCCCACACTGTAAAGTCTTCGGTGCCCTGGACTTGGACGAGGTCTTGTAAATCTCGTAGCATATGGCGCACTCAACGGGACTGTCTGGGATCTGGGCCTCGAGATCCGGCAGATCCATGGTGTCCGCTTCACTTTAGACTCTTCTTACCGAAAACGTGTGAAATTCTCTTCAAGTTAATGGACATCCCATTTATTACTAGCATTGACCGCTCGGGTACATGTCACCATGCCTTGAGATGGGATTCTTGGGGTCTCTTGACGTAATTTCTGGTTAGATGATGAATCCTGGTTTAGACTAAGTCTCTGGAAAACCAATCTGTCTATTCCCATAAAGCAAGGCCAGAAACAGAAGACATGAAGATCCCCACCGTGTCGGGCCAAAACCTTGTTCTGTATATTGAGGGTAGTAGTTCAGTTCTCAGGATCACACAGTCCAATGAAGTTTCTCAGAATTCAGTTGTGACCAGAGAATGGCGGCTCCCGTCTGGTGATTCGGATTTATGTTCAGTGCCGTGTGGACTTCGAGTCCATATAGAGGGCACGGTCGGTGGATTTATCACTAACTGAGGTCAGTGTTCATACACGGGGTTAAGATGGCAGTAGTGCATAGGGTGTTTGTGGGGTGTGCTGCACTTTGGCCAGATCTCTGCAACGTCCATTGTTGTCCTGACCACTCAGGGGGAACAGGGGTTAATCGTGTGCATTGCGAGAAAGTTAATGCAAGAAACTGTTTAAGGGTGTATTCACATGTACAGGATCTGATGTTGTGTTCAGTCATTAAAGGGGTACTCCGGTGGAAAACAATTTATTTTAAATCATCTGGGGCCAGAAAGTTAAACAAATTTGTAAATGACTTCTATTAAACAATCTTAATCCTCCCAGTACTTATCAGATGCTGTTTACTACAGAGAAAGTTCTTTTCTTTTAGAATTTTTCTGTCTGACCACCGTGCTCTCTGCTGCCACCTCTGTCCATGGACAGTTCCTGACATTGATGGCTGCAGCAGATCCTGTATGTGTGAATGTATCCCTAAGGGTATATGCAGTCGATGTTGTGTTCAGCTATTTATATTGATACAATACGTGTGACTGTGACCTTAGAATATGTTCACGTTTATTTGCAGAACGTCCACCCAGAAAATTTCCGCAGGCGCTGTCAGAACATGCTGGCAATAGGACTGCGCAGAAATGCATTTCCAAGCAGATTCCGCAAAAACAATTATCATGTCAATTCTTTTCGGGATTTGAATTTTCCTGCCAGATGCTCGTGGCAGTGCTCCGAGGGCACAATATATGGGAACTTTTGAACGGGTTATCCCCAACCTCATGATAGGGGGGGGGGGGGGGGGTAACTAGCTGATCGGTGGGGGTACCCTACCAATCACAATAATGGCGATCAATTGCCCCCCCCCCCCACACACACAATCTAGAACTAGTGTTTTCCAACCAGTGTGCCTCCAGCTGTGACAACTACAACTCCCATGAGTATCGTCAAGGGAAAGAAGACAAGTGTCAGGTAAGTTCTAGACTCTGGAGCTGCTTGAGGGGGGAGGGGAGGGGAGGGGGGGTTGTCATATAGTCGTGTGGAGGTCAGATTTACATCTTAACCAGGGTGCTTCCAGCTGTTGCAGAACTACAACACCTAGCATGCTCGGAGTTGTAGTTTTACAACAGCTGGACCCTCCCTGGTTGGTAAACACTATCCCTTGGCATGCTGTTGTAGTTTTGCAACAGCTGTAGGCACCCTGGTTGGGAAACCCTATTCTTTGGCTGTTCGGGCACGCTGGGAGTTGTAGTTTTGGAACAGTTGGAGGCACCCTGGTTGGGAAACACTGCCATAAAGAAATTGGATACACTGTAACAAACTCCTCAGCTGTGTTATAATACATTGACAGTATTTTGGCTGTCCAGGCATGCTGGAAGTTGTAGTTTTGCAACAGCTGGAGGCACCCCGGTTGGGAAACACTACCTAAACGTATGACGCGGTATACCCGTGGTTCCAGCACAGAAATTCTGCCATATGCACGGTACAGCAGAATCCCATTAAGAACAATTTTTCTGCCGTGTGAACAAGGCCTTAGGGAGCATTCACACACCTGATCTGTTGTGGAATCTAAGTTGTGGATACACTGTGTGATACACTGTGTCAAGGAGACATGATCAAGATGGACGTCCGGCCTTTGGATTCTGCAGATTTGGATCCACAATTGCTTGCAGCCTCTGGATATAAATATATGTTTCCATTCATGACAGCAAGCAGGGATCATAAATGGTAAGAAATTTAATCTTAGGAATATATAAAGCATTCTTCACTGCTTGTTTTTCGCAAAAAGTGGCAACTTTTTTTCCCAGGTCACTTGCAACTACCACTGCATACTTTTCCAAAAAAGGGTGGGAGCGCACGCTCACAGGTTGGCGTAGGTGGGTCTCTGTAGGAGTGCACGCTCACATCTTGGTGTAGGTGGGTCTGGATAGGAGCGCACGCTCACAGGTTGGCCTAGGTGGGTCTGGATAGGAGCGCACGCTCACAGGTTGGCGTAGGTGGCTCTGGATAGGAGCGCACGCTCACAGGTTGGCGTAGGTGGCTCTGGATAGGAGCGCACGCTCACAGGTTGGCGCAGGTGGCTCTGGATAGGAGCGCACGCTCACAGGTTGGCGTAAGTGGCTCTGGATAGGAGCGCACGCTCACAGGTTGGCGTAGGTGGCTCTGGATAGGAGCGCACGCTCACAGGTTGGTGTAGGTGGGTCTCGGTAGGAGCGTACACTCACAGGTTGGCGTAGGTGGCTCTGGATAGGAGTGCACGCTCACAGCTTGGCGTAGGTGGGTCTGGATAGGAGCGCACGCTCACAGGTTGGTGTAGGTGGGTCTGGATAGGAGCGCACGCTCACAGCTTGGCGTAGGTGGGTCTCGGTAGGAGCGCACGCTCACAGCTTGGCGTAGGTGGGTCTCGGTAGGAGCGCACGTTCACAGCTTGGCGTAGGTGGGTCTCGGTAGGAGCGCATGCTCTCAGCTTGGCGTGGGTGGGTCTCGGTAGGAGCGCATGCTCTCAGCTTGGCGTAGGTGGGTCTCGGTAGGAGCGCACGTTCACAGCTTGGCGTAGGTGGCTCTGGGTAGGAGCGCACGTTCACAGCTTGGCGTAGGTGGGTCTGGGTAGGAGTGCACGCTCACAGGTTGGAGTAGGTGGGTCTCGGTAGGAGCTCATGCTCACAGCTTGGCGTAGGTGGATCTGTGTAGGAGCGCACGCTCACAACTTGGCGTAGGTGAGTCTCGGTAGGAGCACACACTCACAGCTTGTAGGATCTCGGTAGGAGCGCACGTTCACCAGACACACCTGGGGACTGCAGCCGACAGAAAACTCTGTCATAGGGATATGTGTGCGGTATTGCAGCTTACTGACCTGAGGACAGGAGTGGTGCTCTTTTTTGTAATAGAGTAGCTATTTTTTTATCCTGAATAATCCCTTTATGTGCACAATACTGAACAAATCTGTTTAAAGTGTTCGAGCCAGCTAGGAAGCAGTAAAACAGAGTGAAGGGGGCTCCGTACGAAATCAGAGGTGCAGCTCCTTCAGTTCAGAGGCCAGACCTCACAGCACCACACAGGTCCACAGGTCGTGTCTAGTATTGCACCTCGGGTCTACTAAAGTCAATAGAACTAACCTGCTAATGGAAACGGTGCTGTTTATGGAACAAAGTAGCCATGTTTTTTTTTTTTTTTTTCTGGAAACACCCTTTAAGGACTTGTTCACACCGGCGGATCCACAGCGTATTTTACGCAGCGGATCCGCTGATGATGGACCCCTACAGTGTGCCTCAGATGTGCCTGCTCGGAGCGACAATCTGCCGCTATGAGCAGACACACTGATGTGCGAGTCGCCGTGCGCATGCGCAGTATACTCGCACACATCACGGCTGCTCTTGGCCTGGCTCAGGGGGAGCAGCCACGATGTGTGCGAGTATACTGCGCGGCGACTCTCACATAGCAGCAGTATTTCTGCTCATAGCGGCGGATGGCCAATCCGAGCAGACACATCTGAAGCACACATTAGGGGTCCATCGATGGCGGATTCATAGCGTAAAATACGCTGTAGATCCGTCCATTGTGAACAAGCCCTAAGGCCATGTTCACATGACGTCATTTCTGAGCAAAATCCGGTAGAAAAATTCAGCTCGGAAATTCCGTTGCAGTAGAGTCCCATTGTTTTTTATGGATTTCTGCTGCACCGTGCACACGGCGGAAACATCTGCTGCGAAAATTCAGATTCCAGGCGGTGTATTTCCGAGCGGTCGTAGCACCAGCATGTTCCAGTTGACAACCGCTATCTGTGGAATTTCCGTCTGTGTTTTCCCGAGCCATAGGCTATGTTTATATGGCAATGTCCGCACGGAAAATCTCCGCACAGACATTGCCCCTGAATGCGGACCACTCAGGAACAAGTCTATTCTTTCTGCGGACACCGGAATTTGAATTTCCGCACCAAATGTTTTCGGCGTGGAAATTCTGCTATGTGAACAGCGCGCAGCAGAATCCTATTAAAATCAATGGGACTCTGCTGCTGCGGAATAGCCTTACATTCACTCGTACGTATTCTGCTGCAGACCCATTGAAGTTAATAGGTAGCAACACAATCAGTTGTGGAAGTTCCGCAGCAGATTATGTACGTGTGAACGTATCCTAAATATACGTTAAAATAAAAAGTAAAAACGACATTCTCCATGCAAAGGCACTTTTTATTATAAGGACAGGTCCTGGTGTAGGACATCTCCACGGTATGGGGGGGGGGGGGGTGAGAGGTATATCACAGTGTACAGAGCAAAAAAAGACAAACATAATGTAGTCACAGCATACAGAGTATACACCCAATAACACAGTCCTCGGTACAGGGGCCGCACCAGGGTGATGTATCCCACATGGATGATGGCTTATATATTTAGCTGGATAAGGGTTAAAAATGTCCCCTCACCCGTTCTTGCACAGTTTAACTGGGCGGTCAATGATTTGCTTGTTGTCCGGGAAGGGGGGCAGAGTCCTGTTATACATGAGCGGACAATGGGTGTAAATCACAGCATCAATCAGGGGTCTCCAAACCTTTAGATGGTGCAAAACTACAACTCCCAGCATGCCTCGACCGCAAATGGCTGATCCCTCTATAGCAGTGAATTTCCAGATGTTGCAAAACTACAACTCCCAGCATGCCCGGACAGCCAACGGCTGTCCGGGCATGCTGGGAGTTGTAGTTTTGCAACATTTGGAGGTCCACCGTTTGGAGACCACTGATCTAAACTAACCATAAACTCCGGAGGAAAAAATTTTTTTTTTTTTTTTTTAAATCAACTGGTGCCAGAAAGTTTAAACAGATTTGTAAATTTACTTATATTAAAAAAAAAATCTTAATCCTTCCAGTACTTATTAGTAGAGATGAGCGAACTTACAGTAAATTCGATTCGTCACGAACTTCTCGGCTCGGCAGTTGATGACTTATCCTGCGTAAATTAGTTCAGCTTTCCGGTGCTCCGGTGGGCTGGAAAAGGTGGATACATTTCTAGGAAAGAGTCTCCTAGGACTGTATCCACCTTTTCCAGCCCACCGGAAAGCTGAACTAGCAGGAAAAGTATAAACTGCCGAGCCGAGAAGTTCGTGACGAATCGAATTTACTGTAAGTTCGCTCATCTCTACTTATTAGCTGCTGAATACTACAGAGGAAATTCTTTTCTTTTTGGAACACAGAGCTCTCTGCTGACATCACGAGCACAGTGCTCTCTGCTGACACCTCTGTCCATTTTAGGAACTGTCCAGAGGAGGAGAAAATCCCCATTGCAAACCTATGCTGCTCTGGACAGTTCCTAAAATGGACAGAGATGTCAGCAGAGAGCACTGTGGTCGTGATGTCAGCAGAGAGCTCTGTGTTGCAAAAAGAAAAGAATTTCCTATGTAGTATTCAGCAGCTAATAAGTACTGGAAGGATTACGATTTTTTAAGAGAAGTCATTTACAAATTTGTTTAACTTTCTGGCACCAGTTGATTTAAAAAAATAAAAATAAATAAAGTTTTTCCACCGGAGTACCCCTTTAAACCCTCAATTGGTCCAGCAAATTGTTTCTCCCATTGTACCTCATAAACCAGGGAACCTGTGACAGATGGGTGCGTCCTGCCGATAACGCCATAAACATTTCCGTAATGTCCAGCATACTGTGTCTCCTTTGAGGAGCAATACACTCGGGGGGGGGGGGGGGGGGGGGGGGGGGGGGGGGGGGGGGTTAGCTGTAATAGTGCAAAAAAACAAACAAAACTGAGATGCGTTGACTTAATGCAGCCAATCGGGTCGCTACAATGCTAAGAATATACATCACATGTAAACGGTATAGTAGAAGACATTGGGGCAAAGTGTACACTTACCAAAGTGTCCATTTTGGTTGTGTTTAGAGATGAGCGAATTTACAGTAAATTCGATTCGTCACAAACGTCTCGGCTCGGCGGTTGATGACTTTTCCTGCATAAATTAGTTCAGCTTTCCGGTGCTCCCGGTGGGCTGGAAAAGGTGGATACAGTCCTAGGAGACTCTTTCCTAAGACTGTATCCACCTTTTCCAGCCCACCGGAGCACCTGAAGGCTGAACTAATTTACGCAGGAAAAGTCATCAACTGCCGAGCCGAGAAGTTCGTGACGAATCGAATTTACTGTAAGTTCGCTCATCTCTGAAAACCATAGAAGAAAAAAAAAAAATGAAAAAAATAATAAAAATAACAGCAAAAATTACTTAAAACAAACCTGGACACCATGGCACCAAACACCCCCAGTCATTAAAGGGTTAAGAAGCCGCCACGGCATAAGAGGGTTCAGGTCACGTCTTGGACATTAGGCCTCAGAAGCTGGTTACCCGTAGCAACCAACTGGAGTTCAGCTTTTATTTTCCACACAGCTCAGAGCTAGGTTCTGATTGGTCCTTATGTTAAGCTGGTAACCTGTAGCAACCAATCAGAGCTTAGCTTCTATTTTCTACACTTCTCTGGTTGCTATGGAGGTAGTATAGGCCTCGTGGTCTAAGGCTACGTTCAGTCTACGGAATCTCCGGGCAGAAAGTTTTCGCCCAGAGATTCCGAGTTCCGCCTGCGCCGACTGAATTAGTCGGCGCTAGGACCGCGTGGACACTGCAGTCTCCTATAGACTGCTATGTGTTCCGCTAGGATTTCCGCCTGAAGAAAGAGCAACCCCTTTCTTCAGGCGGAAATTTTCTAGTGGATTTTTCATCCGGATTTTCCGCTTCACAAATTCCGAAGTGTGAATTTGTGAACGGAAAACCATTCACTACACTGTGCATTATAGTAAGCGGAATTTCTGCCGGAAATTTCAAAGCGGAAATTCCGTAGTCTGAACCTAGCCTAAGCTGCCTAAGAGGCTGGTTCCCATAGCAACCAGAGACCAGTTTACTAGCTGGTTTCTGATCGGTTGCTATGGGTTACCAGCTTTGGAGGTCGTATAGGCCTAATGTGGCTAAACTGCTTCAGAGGCTGGTTCCCATA